>NC_134495.1:6541492-6841492 GCF_040206685.1 Ascaphus truei
CACACACACACACACGCGCTCTCTCACACACTCTCACGCTTTCACAATGTGTTGAATGTGTTTGTAGGGAGATGTTTTCGTCCTCGCAGAAGTACCAGTTGCTTGTGCACCACGCCGACGCTCTGTTCCACGATAAGGAGTACAGGAACGCCGTGAGCAAGTACACCATCGCGCTCCAGCAGAAGAAGGTGTTAACCAAGACTTCCAAAGTGAGACCGCCGACTGGAAACACCCCCGCTGCCCCCCAAAGCCAGGTAACGAGGCGATCATTAAAGGCTCGCCACTCTCTTTCACACCTCATTACCCAATGATCCTAGTTGGGGCGTCACTAACATTACTTGCCTAGTGGTGCAGTCCCCACGGAGCGGGGCAGTCCCCACGGAGCGGGGCAGTCCCCACGGAGCGGGGCAGTCCCCACGGAGCGGGGCAGTCCCCACGGAGCGGGGCAGTCCCCACGGAGCGGGGCAGTCCCCACGGAGCGGGGCAGTCCCCACGGAGCGGGGCAGTCCCCACGGAGCGGGGCAAACAATGTAGAAATCGAATTTGCTTCCTTTAATCTAACCACACTAAAAGCAAAGCTGGAACTGCTTTTGCTTCTCTGGAAATGTATTACAAATGTGAATTTCTTGTGTTCCTCTGAATGGGGGCGCGTTTGTCAATCAAGTGTTTTCTTTCCCCTTACCCCCCCTGTGAACCCAATTAAGATAAGGAGCGGGGGGGATTGTGGCTGTACAAGCTGATCGCCCCGGACCTCGCCCCGTAGGGAGCAGCCAGAGGATCCAATTACAAATACTTCTGGTGTCAGATTTGGGTAAAACAGGCGCCAGTCGCCCAGATGCATCGCCCGAACACGTCTCTGCCATTAGTCCACTTTGGTCCCAGGAGGGACGTCCCCTTTAACGCTCAACGCCGCATCGCCCGCCGCTGATGGAAGCGGCGCCCGGGTTCTTTTCCCTCCCGTATAGTGAACGGGCCGATCGGTGCCGTGTGCGTCGGGAAGGGGGCGCGTAGCAGCACTTAGCAGATGGGACCTATTGTAATTAAACTTCACAACGCGGCGGGCGGGGGAGCGCCGCCTCTGGGCGCGTTTATAGTGGGAGCGCATGGCGTCGCTCGAGCGATCCCTGCACTGAGGCAATGGGGAGGCGTGGCGGACGCGTCACACGGCTACTTCGCCCTTATTGGCTGAACCGCTCGCGTGACGCACGCAGTATGGCGCCTCATGGGGTAGAGGCCTGTTCTCGCCACGTGCGCGCCGTCGCGAGCACTATAATCTCAGCCTTATACTGATACAGCACCGTTACATGGATACAGTGTATCTCATGTCATTTACTGCCAATCGTCGCATTGTTTCACTTACACAGCTGCCCAGCAAAGTTGGCAGTGACTACCCCCTCAGCAGCCGGTCTCTGTCATTGAAGGAGTTAAAACTGCATTTATCTGACTAATTGCATTTTACAATTAATAGCGCGTCTGAGATCAGATGCATTGTAAGGAACCCCAACCCTCTCTAATAGCGCGTCTGAGATCAGATGCATTGTGAGGAACCCCAACCCTCTCTAATAGCGCGTCTGAGATCAGATGCATTGTAAGGAACCCCAACCCTCTCTAATAGCGCGTCTGAGATCAGATGCATTGTAAGGAACCCCAACCCTCTCTAATAGCGCGTCTGAGATCAGATGCATTGTAAGGAACCCCAACCCTCTCTAATAGCGCGTCTGAGATCAGATGCATTGTAAGAAACCCCAACCCTCTCTAATAGCGCGTCTGAGATCAGATGCATTGTAAGGAACCCCAACCCTCTCTAATAGCGCGTCTGAGATCAGATGCATTGTAAGGAACCCCAACCCTCTCTAATAGCGCGTCTGAGATCAGATGCATTGTAAGGAACCCCAACCCTCTCTAATAGCGCGTCTGAGATCAGATGCATTGTAAGGAACCCCAACCCTCTCTAATAGCGCGTCTGAGATCAGATGCATTGTAAGGAACCCCAACCCTCTCTAATAGCGCGCCTGAGATCAGATGCATTGTAAGGAACCCCAACCCTCTCTAATAGCGCGTCTGAGATCAGATGCATTGTAAGGAACCCCAACCCTCTCTAATAGCGTGTCTGAGATCGGATGCATTGTAAGGAACCCCAACCCTCTCTAATAGCGTGTCTGAGATCAGATGCATTGTAAATTCTTCTGCATTCGGTACAGTTGCTCAGGGAACCCCTGTGGAAAAGCGCTGCTCTATTACATGAGCTGGGTATCTATTAGCATGAAGTCATCTCTTTAAAACCCTTCTTTGTTCCATGTCTAGTGTCTCCCCTCCGAAATTGAAGTCAAATACAAAATGGCAGAGTGTTACACCATGCTGAAACAGGACAAGGACGCCATCGCGATCCTGGATGGAATACCTTCCAGACAGAGGACTCCAAAGGTATCGCTGCTTCCTGCTCTGTCTGTCTGTCTGTGTGTCTGTCTGTCTGTCTCTGTCTGTCTGTCTCTGTCTCTGTCTGTCTGTCTCTGTCTGTCTCTGTCTGTCTCTGTCTGTCTGTCTCTGTCTGTCTCTGTCTGTCTGTCTCTGTCTGTCTGTCTGTCTGTCTGTCTGTCTGTCTGTCTCTGTCTGTCTCTGTCTGTCTGTCTCTGTCTGTCTCTGTCTGTCTGTCTCTGTCTGTCTCTGTCTGTCTCTGTCTGTCTCTGTCTGTCTCTGTCTGTCTCTGTCTGTCTCTGTCTGTCTCTGTCTGTCTGTGTCTGTCTGTCTGTCTCTGTCTGTCTGTCTGTCTGTCTGTCTGTCTGTCTGTCTGTCTGGCAGCAGAATGCTGCTTCATGATCCTTATTCGAGGATAATGGAGAAATGAGAACACACGCTTTATATCCCTTTATTTGCAGATTAACATGATGTTGGCCAATTTGTACAAGAAAGCTGGGCAAGAGCGCTCGGCCGTCACCAGTTACAAGGAGGTTCTGAGGCAGTGCCCGTTGGCACTCGATGCCATCCTTGGTACAGTCTTAACTTTATATTCTTTATGTGGAGTGATATACGCCCCTGATGCCACCCTGATATACGCCCCTGATGCCACCCTGATATACGCCCCTGATGCCACCCTGATATACGCCCCTGATGCCACCCTGATATACGCCCCTGATGCCACCCTGATATACGCCCCTGATGTCACCCCTGTGTCCAACTTTCACAGCAGAAAATCTAACGAGATATTTGGAAATGCTATTTTTATTTGGTGTGCGCGTTATGCATTGAGAGACACAGACAACATTATCTGTACAGGATTCTGTCCATGAGCCGTTATCAAGCAGGCGGGCATCGCGAGACGCGTTGGGCCCCGTGCGGAGACGCGTGGGGGCTCGGGCTGTGGGGGGGTACTGCAGCCCCCATTGCGTTTATACATTTACAGCACCCCCACCCAAAACATAGTTGCGGCAAGCCGCGGCGACGTCACTTTTCAGGACGCACTGCAGGTGTGAGCAGCGTTTTAGCGTGATTAAGGCCCAGATATACTAAACGGTGTTAAGTGTTAGCACGCCGATACTCCCAGTCATAGTAGATGAGACGGAGTTGTGGCATTTGATTTCTGAGCAGCCTGCAAAACTGTTTTGGGTTGCACCAAAGTTTGAGCTTTCAATGTTAATAAAGCAGCTCTCTTCCCCCTCCCCCACTCATATACAGGATGGGACCGGGGGGTTACAGGAAGCTGGACCGCTGTGTTTTCAGTGCCAGGGACCCCTAAAATGCTTACCAGTTAATTACCGTGGTTTAAATCTCTTTCCAGGGGAACCAAAATGTCTGCAAAATCTCTGAGCCAATAGAAAGCTACTGCATCATCGGTTGTGGCTTCCTATTGGACAACTGTTTAAATCCCCTTTTATATATATAAAAAAAAAATCAGGAAGTAATGCCAGCAACTTAGTCCAACAGGTCTCCAGAGCTGAGAACAGTGCAGCACAGCTCCGCGCGACCGTCCTGTCCCAACCCTGATAAAAACACTGCTGTGGGCACCTGGCGTGAATCCGCGGGTGGCTGGCGTGAATCCGCGGGCGGCTGGCGTGAATTCGCGGGTGGCTGGCGTGCCCCGCTGGCGCCTGGCGTGAATTCGCGGGTGGCTGGCGTGCCCCGCGTTTTGATGTCTCCCTGTGTTTTCCGTTTTGTAGGCTTGTTGTCCCTCTCTGTAAAAGGCACAGAAGTGGCGTCCATGACATTGAACATCATTCAGAGTATTCCCAACCTGGACTGGCTCTCCGTGTGGATCAAAGCGTACGCGTTCGTGTATACCGGGGATAACACCCGAGCTATTAACACCATATGGTAAGAAGACATCGATTTAAAGGAGCACCCCACCCTCGCTGACCATTTGTTTTAGAACAGGGGTGGCCAACTCCCTTCCTCCAGGCCCACCGTCCAGGTTTTAAGGATATCCCTGCTTCAGCACAGACGGGGAGTCCTTATGACTGAAGGACTGATTGAGCCACCTGTGCTGCAGCAGGAGTATCCTGAAAACTTGACCTGTTGGTGGCCCTTGAGGACTGGAGTAGGCCGCTCCTTGTTTAGAGGATGGGAACCCGGGCTCCTCCAGAGACGACCCGTACTCTGTCCAGCTCCGGGGGACTCCCCTGTTCCCCAGACACTTCCTGGTGAATTTATCGGTATTACTTCCTGGTGAAGTTATCGGTATTACTTCCTGGTGAAGTTATCGGTATTACTTCCTGGTGACGTTATCGGTATTACTTCCTGGTGAAGTTATCGGTATTACTTCCTGGTGAAGTTATCGGTATTACTTCCTGGTGAAGTTATCGGTATTACTTCCTGGTGAAGTTATCGGTATTACTTCCTGGTGAAGTTATCGGTATTACTTCCTGGTGAAGTTATCGGTATTACTTCCTGGTGAAGTTATCGGTATTACTTCCTGGTGAAGTTATCGGTATTACTTCCTGGTGAAGTTATCGGTATTACTTCCTGGTGAATTTATCGGTATTACTTCCTGGTGAAGTTATCGGTATTACTTCCTGGTGAATTTATCGGTATTACTTCCTGGTGACGTTATCGGTATTACTTCCTGGTTTTTAAAGGGGCATTCAGTAGGAAGCAACAATCCGCTGATGTGGCAGCTTCCTATTGGCCTGAGATTTGGCAGCCATTTTGTTTCCCCCTCAGGGAAATTTTAACCGGGTAACTTCACCAGTGTGCATCTCAGCAGCTCAGGGGCTCCCTGGCGCTGAAAGTACTGGCATTTTTGCTCACAAGAACCCACTGGTTCTCACTGCAGAGAAGGAACTGCTCCATTAACCCCAGGAGTTCAACGTTCCTGTCCTATATTGTCTTATAAATACTTATTTTACCTAATTTAATCGGTATTTCATTATGAAATCTCATACATGTGAATGTATGTGTGTGTATTTTAAATATAACACCGCACTTTACAAGAGAGAATGCCAATTCCATAAGTGAACACGCACAACCGGACAATAGGGAGAGAAATCCCTGCCCCGCAGAGCTTACAATCCAAATTGTGAAAACTTATTATTTTTTTTTGTGTGGGAACTTTTAAAATGGCTGACCGTGTGATTTCCTCTGACACCTGCTCTGGATGCTGTGTGTTACCCCGTGCGTTGTGCCCGTTACCTCCCCAGCTCGCTGGAGAAGAAATCCTTATTACGGGATAACGTGGACCTGTTGGGGAGTTTGGCCGATCTGTATTTCCGGGTCGGGGATAATAAGAACTCCATCCTGAAGTTCGAGCAGGCCCAGATGTTGGACCCTTATCTTATTAAAGGTGAGCAGCGGTACTTAAGGCCCGTTATATACTGCATGCGGCCGTGCGCGTGTGTGCGTGTGTGTGTGTGTGTGTGCGTTTCAGTACACGGGCGTGCGTGCGGGCGCGTTTTAGTACACGGTGTGTGTGTGCGCGTTTCAGTACATTGTGTGTGTGTGTGTGTGTGTGTGTGTGTGCGCGCGTTTCAGTACATGGGGGGGTGCGTTTCAGTACACGGGGGGAGGAGGAGAGGGGGGGGTGCGTTTCAGTACACGTGTGTGTGTGTGCACATTTCAGTACACGGGGGTGTGGGTGTGTGTGGTGCTGTGTGTGGTGCTGTGTGTGTGTGTGTGTGTGTGTTTCAGTACACGGGGGGGTGGGGGGGTGTGTGGTGCTGTGTGTGTGTGGTGCTGTGTGTGTGTGGTGCTGTGTGTGTGTGTGGTGCTGTGTGTGTGTGTGGTGCTGTGTGTGTGTGTGGTGCTGTGTGTGTGTGTGGTGCTGTGTGTGTGTGTGGTGCTGTGTGTGTGTGTGGTGCTGTGTGTGTGTGTGTTTCAGCACACTGTGTGTTTCAGTACACGGGGGTGTGCGTGCGTGTGTTTGTTTAAGTACACGGGTGTGTGTGTTTCAGTACACGGGGGTGTGTGTGCGTGCGTATGTGTTTCAGTACACGGGTGTGTGTGTGTGTGTGTGGCGCTGTGTGTGTGTTTCAGTACACGGGGGTGTGCGTGCGTGCGTGTGTTTCAGTACACGGGTGTGTGGCGATGTGTGTGTGTGTGTATGTGGCGCTGTGTGTGTGTGTGTTTCAGTACACGTGTGTGTGTGTACGTACGTACGTACGTACGTACGTACGTACGTACGTACGTACGTACGTACGTACATACGGAAAAAAACACTGCTGCGCTAGCTGGAATATCAAACAACAAGGGTGATAGTTGCACAGTGATATATATACACACAGAGGAATACGCCAGCACCTGCTAAAGACAAAACATGAATAAACATACAACACAAACAAGTGGAAGGGACGGGGCGGGTGGAAGTGGAAAGGGAGCGGGAGGGGGGAAGGCAAGGGGAGAAAAAAGCCCCAAAAGAATAAGTGAATGAATAAAATAAAAAATAAAAGTGTCTTTAAACAGCTGCCGGTCTCCAGGAAAAAACCACCTTCCTCTCAATCTGCAGAACGTATAGATAACAGCGCGGCTCCCACAGCGTAATCCTGTGATTTAATCATTAAATATACGTGCAGATGAATCACGGACACTTACAACGTGCAAGTTAAAATAAGACAGAGATGTAAAATCTTTTACAATCACCCGGTGGAGCCTCCGTGGATCGGTGACGTGTGTGGTGTCCAACACACTCCTGCCGTGGATGCCAGGAGGGGGCGCGCGCACCTGTCTCCCCCTGGCTTTAAATCCCGCAAGAGTGTGTCCCCCCCAATGTCACAGGATGCTGACGCGGCAGTCAGACTTCCTGCATCCACCGTAATGAAAATGCACGGGCTCCAAAAGCGATCGAGATGCTGATAAGCTCCAGATATTCTCAAATTCTGAGTGGTGTATTAAAAAGTCCAATGCTAGCTCCTTCCCTACGCGTTTCGTCGCGATATGCCACTTCCTCAGGGGATAGAGCTATACTGACAGATGCCAAATATATATATGCCATTAAAAATAAAGCACATTAGAAACACCTGAATATTGATTGATTGTTAAAACCATTAACTCTTGAAGGGCTGGGGAGGTGGGGGGGAGTTGAAACATAAGGAAAACAAAGGGTCAGTACATATACATAAAACATGGTGAAAGCTATAAACATAAATATATGTATACATAGGTATGTGACATCTTTCTCCAACAAGAGAGGGCATGAGGTCAAGGGTAGGATAAACGGTCTCTCCACCTACGGAGTGTATCTCCTCTCGTGCTCCTGTGGTCCACAGTACATAGGGAGAACGATTCGACCTGTGAGTACCAGGTTTCTAGAGCACAGACGTAACATCATCAATGGAAATCTGGCTCATCGTCTCTCTAAACATTTTTCTATTTGTCATAACAAAGATCCGGCATCTGTAACAATTAGGGGTATTGAGCATATTCCAGTGTCTCTCATTGGGGGTGATAGATTCAAGAGGTTATGTAAAAAGATTTTACATCTATGTCTTATTTTAACTTGCACATTGTAAGTGTCCGTGATTCATCTGCAGGTATATTTTAATTATTAAATCACAGTATTACGCTATGGGAGCCGCGCTGATTTCTTTTCGTTATACATACATACATACTTACACACATACATACATACTTACATACATACATACATACATACATACATACATACTTACATACTTACATACTTACATACGTGGGAAAGAAGGGATCTCTTGAGCTGAACCACGTCAATTTCAGTTCTAGGACTCACCGCGACACAGCGGAAGCTGATCTCGCTGCAGTTTAAAAGTCCCGCGTGACGCGCTCAGTTCAGGAGATAGAAGCGTTTGACATATTAAGTCTCCGGGAGGTTAAAATGAAGCTCCCCCCCCAGAGCCCAGCGCAGTGTAAACGTTACCATGGTTACCCCAGAAGCTAGAGGCTATATCTAGCCATAAATGACTCCCTCTCGTTCACTTTGGCCCTAGGAGGTGACGCTGCTTTATATGACTCTCCTTACTAACCTCAGCGCACTGTTTAACCCCGTATGTGCCGCAGGATTTAGCGGTTAATGCCGAAAAATGAAATAAACGCGTAGAGAAAAGCCCGGACGCCGCGCAGTGTAGTGACCGCTCGCCCCCTTCTCCCCCACACTCAGGGATGGATATTTACGGCTACCTATTGGCACGAGAAGGTCGGCTGGAGGACGTGGAAAACCTCGGCTGCCGCTTGTTCAATATATCTGATCAGCACGCAGAACCTTGGGTGGTCTCGGGGTAAGTGACCAGCAGACTGAGGACCCTCTATACCAGCGGTGCGCAAACTGGGGGGCGCGAGACTGCCGGCGGGGGGGCGCGGGGTAAGTGACCAGCAGACTGAGGGCCCTCTATACCAGCGGTGCGCAAACTGGGGGGCGCGAGACTGCCGGCGGGGGGGCGCGGGGTAAGTGACCAGCAGACTGAGGGCCCTCTATACCAGCGGTGCGCAAACTGGGGGGCGCGAGACTGCCGGCGGGGGGGCGCGGGGTAAGTGACCAGCAGACTGAGGGCCCTCTATACCAGCGGTGCGCAAACTGGGGGGCGCGAGACTGCCGGCGGGGGGGCGCGGGGTAAGTGACCAGCAGACTGAGGGCCCTCTATACCAGTGGTGCGCAAACTGGGGGGCGCGAGACTGCCGGCGGGGGGGCGCGGGGTAAGTGACCAGCAGACTGAGGGCCCTCTATACCAGTGGTGCGCAAACTGGGGGGCGCGAGACTGCCGGTGGGGGGGCGCACGGTAAGTGACCAGCAGACTGAGGGCCCTCTATACCAGTGGTGCGCAAACTGGGGGGCGCGAGACTGCCGGCGGGGGGGCGCAGGGTAAGTGACCAGCAGACTGAGGGCCCTCTATACCAGTGGTGCGCAAACTGGGGGGCGCAAGACTGCCGGCGGGGGGGCGAGGGGTAAGTGACCAGCAGACTGAGGGCCCTCTATACCAGTGGTGCGCAAACTGGAGGGCGCGAGACTGCCGGCGGGGGGGCGCGCGGGGGGGGCGCGCAGTAAGTGACCAGCAGACTGAGGGCCCTCTATACCAGCGGTGCGCAAACTGGGGGGCGCGAGACTGCCGGCGGGGGGGAGCACGGTAAGTGACCAGCAGACTGAGGGCCCTCTATACCAGCGGTGCGCAAACTGGGGGGCGCGAGACTGCCGGCGGGGGGGCGCGAGACTGCCGGCGGGGGCGCGGGGTAAGTGACCAGCAGACTGAGGGCCCTCTATACCACATGCTGGGAAGTTGCCATCTCCTTGCCCAGGAGGATTTCAGCTCCAGGTGCTGGAATGTTCCTGAGGAAGGCGGCCTTGCAGCACACTGAGCGGGGGTCCTGGGCGGGGCCCGTTGACAGGACAGGCAGGCCGTTTCTGACCATTGTGGGCACTGACGATGCATTTTCATTTCGCATTGGGAAAAAATTTTAATGTCCCTTTTCTGAATCCCGTGAGTGGGAAAGAAAGCCACTTGATCACACCGCGATCCTATTAGATCTGTACGTTTGATCGCCGCGTCTGTCGCATGAAGCGGCGACATTCAGCGCTGTTTAACCCTGTGAGGGTTTGCCGTGTATCAAGCTTGCAGATCCGTGGCATGGAACAAAACCATTTCTTCCCCCCCCTTCCCCTCCCCCCCCAGGTGTCACAGCTTCTACACCAAGAGGCACTCGCGGGCGCTGTATTTGGGAGCCAAAGCGATTCAGTTAAACAGCAACAGCGTCCAGGCCCTGCTCCTGAAGGGGGCGGCCCTGAGAAACATGGGCAGGGTGCAGGAGGCCATCATTCACTTCCGAGAAGCCATCCGACTGGCTCCGTGCAGGCTGGACTGCTGCGAAGGTGAGTGGGGGGGGGGGAGAAAAGTCGGGGTCACACATGTCTATGTGCGCCCCGGTTACAAGGCTGTGCCTGAAACTCCATGTCGGCGGTGTCTGGAAACGTGTACGGGCAAGCGGCCCATGTTTACTAAGCCGATCTACGCTATAGGACCCCTTTATGGCGAGCGGGCCGTGCAGTGTCTTGCGGCTGAGCCGCAGGTAGTAATTATAAAGCGGAGGAGAGTGAATGAACGCAGAACCTGGTCTATTCTGCGCGGTCTGTGTTACACACACGCTTACAGTGGGGAAAAAACACCGGACATTAATATTTTGTAATTTTTTGTAAGTGTTAATTACCTACATTGACATTATTAACCATTTTGCTGCCAGCAACAGCAGGTCCCTCTGGGAGCAAAAAGGGCAGCGGTTTTAGTTCCCTTTTTGGCCTTGGGGAGACTGCACGTTTTAATAACTATTCCAACATAACCTAGAGATGTAGATGTTGGTTTTGGTGATGGCGGCTCAGGCTTTTCCTGCACGCTTTTGTAATTTTGTATTATTTCTTAAAGTGCAACATGCAGCACTGGGGTGAAAGCAGGCCTGATTTAGTCATCGCGCTGGCGTAGCGTGTGCCAAGGTGTCCGTCTTGGCAGATGGAGTTGTTTGTCCAGCTAGAAGGCGGTGTGACAAGCTGCCTTTGTTCCCATCTCTCCAGGACTCATTGAATGCTACTTGGCGTCCAACAGTGTCCGGGAAGCTATGGTGATGGCCAACAATGTGTACAAAACCCTGGGAGCGAATGCACAGACCCTGACGCTGCTGGCAACCGTGTGTCTCGAAGATCCGGTCACCCAAGAGAAGGCGAAAACCCTGCTGGACAAAGCACTTCTACAAAGGCCCGATTATATCAAAGCCGTGGTTAAGAAAGCTGAGCTCCTCAGTAAGCTTCTTGGGTTTTCATCTCCAGAATCCTGTATCCCCCGCAATGTATCCTCTGTAATAATCTGTCACACGTACGTGTGTGTGTGTGTGTGTGTGTGTGTGTCTGTGTCTGTGTCTGTGTGTGTGTGTGTGTGTGTGTGTGTGTGTGTGTGTGTGTGTGTGTGTGTGTGTGTGTGTGTGTGTGTGTGTAGGATTGTGTCTCGGGGCCTTTGCTGACGGCTGGAGCGAAGCATTCTGTATTGGCTGTGGAAATGGAGAATAGAACGCAGCGTTTTCTGGGAGTTCTGCTACCGTTTTAGGATAGGGGGAACACATTGTGACAATATTTACAGGGTATACAGAATTCCCTGCATTACAGCTGTACATAGGATGCTGGCTTTGCTTTAAAAGCTGTTTATACAGCAGGCAGAAGCTTGTAGGATCTGTGTTAAAGTGGATAAGACGCAAAAAGTGACACAAGTGAGTGCTCAGCTGCATGTTATTACCCAGAATCCTTTGCTGCAGCACGGAATACCAGGCGATTAGGAGGTAAGATGTGTGTGGACCTGTCATTGCTGTGAGCCAGGGTTAGGTAACTGATCCTCAAGAGACTCGATATGCCTGCTTCAGCACAGGTGGCTCAATAAAAATGAATGAGCCACTGACTGCGCCACTTGTGCTGCAGCAGGGATAGCCGTGGCATGTTGGTGGCCCTTTAGGACGCAGTTGCCCAGCTGTATGCTATTAAATAAGAATAATAGAACTAGGACGGTGAGGATGTTGAAGTCGGGTATATCTTGTGATAATGTGGGGTTAACCCCTTAAGTACTGGAGCCCGAATACAAAGAATGACGTTGATGCCTTCGTAGGTCGGGAACAGAAATACGAGGACGGCATCGCCTTGCTGCGCAGCACCCTCGCTAACCAGAGCGACTGCGTCTTACATCGGATGCTGGGCGACTTTCTTGTAGCGGTCAATGAATTTCAAGAAGCCATGGATCAGTACAGTATAGCACTCAGGTACCCGTCACCAGTGTGAATGTGCCAGCCACGGATCAGTACAGCACAGCACTCAGGTACCCGTCACCAGTGTGAATGTGCCAGCCACGGATCAGTACAGCATAGCACTCAGGTATCAGCCACCGGTGTGAGTGTGCCAGCCACGGATCAGTACAGCATAGCACTCAGGTACCCGTCACTGGTGTGAATGTGCCAGCCACGGATCAGTACAGCATAGCACTCAGGTACCCGTCCCCGGTGTGAATGTGCCAGCCACGGATCAGTACAGCATAGCACTCAGGTACCCGTCACTGGTGTGAATGTGCCAGCCACGGATCAGTACAGCATAACACTCAGGTACCCGTCCCCGGTGTGAATGTGCCAGCCACGGATCAGTACAGCATAGCACTCAGGTACCCGTCACTGGTGTGAATGTGCCAGCCACGGATCAGTACAGCATAGCACTCAGGTACCCGTCCCCGGTGTGAATGTGCCAGCCACGGATCAGTACAGCATAGCACTCAGGTACCCGTCACCGGTGTGAGTGTGCCAGCCATGAATGTGCAGACGTAGCCACATGTTCCAGTCTCCTGGGAAGAAAAACAAAACGCGGTGACTTTGGGGACAGTGAAAGCCACGGCTGCCTGCAGGTTCCGGTGGGGGGAAGAGAGATTTGTTCTGCCGATCGGGACCCCACACAGATATGTTGTCTCTGCCGGTGGAAGCCACAGCACAGAAAACACGGAGGAGACTGGCCACATTTTTACCATTAAAACCAGTAAGTTGTTGCAGGAATGGTGTTGAGGGACCCTCGCCTGCGGCGCTTTGCAGTTTGTACGACTCAGCGAGTTGCTAACTTGCTGCGACGTGGACTTGCAGGCGTTTACCGGAAGTCCCCCCAGGGGGGAGGGATGGCACGGTGCACAGATATAGAAGGGTGGTACACGGAATCGCAGTGAAAAAATGTTTATTGCTCAACCGATCACATGGCAACAAGTGAAAAAAACACAGTGGGCAGCCTCCAATGCGTTTCACGCATCGTTGCGCTTTGTCAAGCTTTGTCTCCTGGATAAAGCGCTACGATGCGTGAAACGCGTTGGAGGCTGCCCACTGTGGTTTTTTTCACTTGTTGCCATGTGATCGGTTGAGCAATAAACATTTTTTCACTGCGATTCCGTGTGCCACCCTTCTATATCTGTGCACCGTGTCATCCCTCCCCCCTGGGGGGACTTCCGCTCTCACGCGGATTCCGGAGCAATGGAGATCAGGGAGGGCACGAGTAACACCCCTCATAGATCACACACCTACATGCGTTATGGACTTATGCTTTTACTCCCGGAGATCCTACATTGGTACTCGTTACCCGTTACCCGTGAGTGGAGGTATGTTTGTCCCTTCAATGTGACTACATCACTACCCCTCAGGGTGTTCATTTTAGGGTGTGTTTCTCCTTCATAGGAGTTTCTATTCAGTCTAATAGTACTTTTGGGACTTTAAGAATCTGGAATTGTTTTTCTAACCCTCATATGCTGCATTCAATTCTCTATGGGTTATTCAAACACGTGAGATTTGTACCCTACATACGTGTACGTGTTCTGAGCGCTGTCGCAGGAGTTTAGTGGGTTAAACTCGCTCTCCCTTTGAACTTACCCACTGCGTCAGGGGCGGCCAACTCCAGTCCTCAAGGGCCACCACCAACAGGTCAGGTTTTCAGGATATCCCTGCTTCAGCACAGGTGGCTCAATCCGTGGCCCAGTCTAAGACTGAGTCATGGATTGAGCCACCTGTGCTGAAGTAAGGACTGATTGAGCCACCTGTGCTGAAGCAGTGATATCCTGAAAACCTGACCTGTTGGTGCCCCTTGAGGACTGGAGTTAGCCCCCCGTGCACTCCGTCCTCTTCGTTTGTCAGCGACGGCGCGATCATGTGATCACTCAAAGGGTTAAACCGTGAAATCCATAGTGGTGTCTGTCACCTCCCCCCCGGGTGACGTGACAGGGAGCCTTCCTGCTTCGTGCCTTGCTTGAAATGCAGCATCCTGCAGCAGAATGTGGAGTATGTGCATTGCAGGCCTCTCTGCAGCAAAGTAGTGAGCACACCTTCAGGTGGCGTTCCTATACTGCAGCGTGCGGGGAAGCACACAATAAGGGGGGGGTTATATTCTTCTCAAATTCCATCCAATCGTAGTCCTGCCCGGACGGCTCATACAATGTTTTTTGCTTTTCAAATTATATAAATATATATAATAATAATTTATATTTAATATAATCGCTGTCAAGTCCCCATATGGCTTCCATGCCAATTTTGGAATCCCTGTGGCATGCTTACGTCATTTAGTTACAATCCCTTAACTCGCACCTAATGTAATCAGAATGTATTTATACACAGGGGCGACTGGTGAACCCCTTAAGATTTTCACATATTTCAAACCTAAAATGTTATTAGATCTTAATCGAAGTCCTAATAATAGATAAAGGTAGCTTGACCAAACAAATGACACAAACATGAGGCTTTTCCAACACGTATTTATCTACAAATGATTAAACATTCAATTTCCATGTGTGAGAAAGTCTGTGACCCTTTAGATTCAGTACCTGGTAGGGCCCCCTGCAGAAGCAATGACTAAGCTAAGCGTGTCCTGTAACTGCCGGTCAGTCTCACATCGGGTTTGGAGAATTTTGGCACATTCCTCCTTACAGAACTGCTTCAACTCAGTGACATTTGAGGGCTTCCTTGCATGGACAGCTCGCTTCTGGTCCTGCCACAACATTTCGATGGAGTTAAGGCCACTCTAAAACGCGGAATATCTTCTTCTGCAGCCATTCTTTTGTAGATCTGCCGGTATGTGTAGGAGCATTGCTGCATGACCCACTTTCGCTTCAGCTCACGGACGGATGGCCTGACATTTTCCTCTAGAATCTTCTGATACAATGCAGAATTCATGGTTGTGTCAATGATGGCAATCCGTCCAGGTACTGAGGCAGCAAAGCAGCCCCAAACCATCACACTCCCTCCACACGCTTGACGGTTGGGATGAGGTTCTTCGGTTCGAGCCCAGTTTTTGTATTCGCCAAACATAACGTTTTTCATTGAGGCCAAAAAGTTCTACTTTTCACTCGTCTGTCCAGAGAACATTGTTCCCGAAGTCTTGTAGATCATCTATGTGCTCTTTGGCAAACTTCAGACAGGCAGCAATGTTCTTTTTAGAGCGCAGTGGCTTCCTCCTGGCTATCCTTCCATGGACACCATTCTTGTTCAGTATTTTTCTGATAGTTGTCATGAACACTCACACGTTAGCCAAGGCGAGAAGGGCCCTGATCGTTGGGTGTACCTTTTGGGTTATTTGTGACTTCATGGATGATTTGCCGGTTTGTTCTTGGAGAAACTTTGGTAGGGCGACCGCTCCTGGGTAGAGTGACTGGTCTTGAACTTTCTCCATTTGTCTGACGGTGGATTGGTTTAGCCCCAAATCCGTTGAAATGGTCTTGTAACCCTTTCTGGGCTCGTGAGCATCAATGACGGCTTTTCTGGGGTCCTCCGAGATTTATTTTGACCGTGGCATGACGTGTTTCCACACACCTGTATGGTGAAGACACAACTCACAACGTTTCTGATCTTTATATAGGGTGGGGACCTCCCAAACTCACCCCTGAAGATCTACCTAAGTATTTCACACCCAATTCTAATTATCCCCTTTAATTTAGCTGATAAAACCAGGGTTTCTCTTACTTTTGCACATACCCTAACTCTTAATTGCTCATCGTTCGTCATACATTATTTTGTTTTGAAATTGGTTAATATAAACCCTACTGGATATTTAAGAAAAGACCTGGCTTTGATTCAAGAAGGTTATCATGGAAAAACAATGGTATTTCCGTAATTATCTTTGGGGTTCACAAACTTGTTCTCACCACTGTATATCTTTTCTTTTTTACAGTCATGCTGTTGGGTGTACGGTGTTACATAATCGCTGCTTTATTGAAAATTCTGCATATTTTTTCTCGAAAGCTGCACTTCTCCTCCCTCCCCCGTCGTCTTTTAGATTTATTCACCAAAGTGTGTGGTTGGAGGGTGGAGGGGGTGCGGGCTTTGGGCCTTTGTAAATAAAAACATAATCTAGGAAAATATATAGAAAAATGAGGTTTAAAGGGCGTCACACTGAGTTCACATTCAAGGTCATTTGGGCGGGACGTGCACCTTTCATGCTGTGCCATTTTATTCCCCCCCACGCTTAGCATGGATCCCAACGATCAGAAGTCCCTGGAGGGAATGCAGAAGATGGAGAAGGAAGAGAGCCCCACGGACGCCACACAGGAAGAAGACGTGGACGACATGGAAGGGAGCGGGGAAGAGGGCGATCTGGAGGGCAGCGACAGCGAAGCGGCGCAGTGGGCGGATCAGGAGCAGTGGTTTGGAATGCAGTGAGGCGGTGGAAGGGCGAGTCGATGGCGCTCAACCCAGTCGGGCTTAGAAGCGGTCATTAGCTGGTTCCAAACAGACGAGTGACACCTACACCGGTGGGGACAGCCTGCAAGGCCACACTCGAGGGACCAGCAAACGTGGTCTCTCGGACGTGTGTATCGGAGACACTTTGAAAATGTGTTT
This sequence comes from Ascaphus truei, assembly GCF_040206685.1. Lineage (NCBI taxonomy): Eukaryota > Metazoa > Chordata > Amphibia > Anura > Ascaphidae > Ascaphus > Ascaphus truei. The sequence goes on from NC_134495.1 coordinate 6,558,254, forward strand.
GCTCGGCCCGTGTCTCGGATGTGTTTGCGTGTGACCTAGGACACAGATACAGTAGCTTTATTGTTCCTGAAGAAATGTCAATTAATTGCTGGTTATGATATTTTTTTTAACAAACACATATGATTTAATCCCTCACCGTGTAATGTATTAACGAGTATTTCAAACCTCCCCATTTTTATGTTGTAGGAAACGTATCAGTCCTGGAGGGAGGTTGGATTTCAGTTCTGATGAGATTCGGTGTTGGGGTTCTTCATAGATTTAGAAACCTCACAGGTCTCCCCTTTAAATGTACATTTATGCACCGAGGAATCTACAGTTTAAAGGCTGATGTACAACTAGATGAATGAAGAATAATCATGTTGGTATATTAAAAGGAAAAATATCAATCGGTAACGAACGTTTGTTGTGCGTGACAACTTTATTTTTGTAACTTTTTTTATTTTGCGTGTAACAGGATTTTTTTGTGTTTTTGTAATGGGCAGTAATGTCCTCTATCTGGTCTTTGCATAGGGTAGTGAGAGCTTTGTGTGTGTGTTTGCAAGTATAGTATAATGCACTTTTTTATATATAATTTTTTTTTTATGTCAACTTGGTAATTATTTCCATATGTCATCTATGTATCTGCTTAGGATAGCACAGGGTTACGCATAAGTGTATACAATGTATACACCATTTCCTGCATGATGTGTACATAGGAGGCTTGCTTTTCTATTTAATAAAATACGTATGAACAAACGGCTTGAAGTGCCAATTTTTGTTATTTATTTGCACATCACTTACAAATGAAGCGAAAAAGTCTGTCTGTCTTTTTTATTCCTTCAAAAAGCACATGGGGAAAGAAACAGATACAAACTAAATAGAAAGGAAATAGCGAGGGGTTCTGGAGGTAGAATGGGGACAAGTGCGAGCTTGACAAACAGTGAGACACCCATAGTAAATACAGATATTACTAGAAAACTTCTAAAGACTAAACCAAGTGGGCGCAGAAAGGAAGGAGCAGATAAGATAATAGAACAGACTGGAAAAAAACTGAAATGCATGCTTGCTAATGCAAGAAGCCTGACAGATAAAATGGGGGAGCTTGAATTAAAAGCTGCAAAGGAGCAGTATGATATCATAGGCATTACTGAAACATGGTGGGATGAAACTCGTGACTGGGCAGTTAATTTAGGGGGTTGTTCCCTTTTTCGGAAGGATCGAGCAAATAGAAGAGGTGGAGTATGTTTATATGTTAAACCGGATCTAAAACCTATTATAAGGGAAGATGTTTATGAAGGGAATGATGAAAATGTAGAGACCTTGTGGATAGAAATTAGCTGTAGAGGTAAAAGTATAAAGAAAATGTTTGTAGGGATATGCTATAAACCACCAAATATCTGTGAGATTGAGGAAGCTAAAATACTTTTGCAATTGGAGACTGCATCAAAACTGGGTCATGTTTGCATAATGGGGGATTTTAATTTTTCCCCTTATGAGATATCATTGGATGATGTGTCACTGGGGTTTTTGATTGCCTTCCTCTGCATCAATATACTGTAAGGACGGATATAGGATATAGTATCTGTCTAAATTTCGCACACAAAAGAGAAAGAGGAGGGGGGGGGGGGGGGGCTCTTGTGATGCTAGCCAGGAGCAGACTATGCCTTGATATAATTAGTCAACATCTTCATTGCAAAAGACAGTTCATAAGACTCAGGAATCCAAATGTCCAATATGATAAAACACACTCCCATAACATGCCACTAGCCTATATAGGTATATCTTATGTGGTAATGTGGGTAATGAGCAGGACTGATCACATGAAGGAAGTAAGGTAAGTTACTCACTGCTGACCTGGGGGGATTTCCTGGTCCTGTCGGCGTGCTCCTACCCAGGAATATCTGCAGGGAGTGATAGAAGAAACGGCGGTGCATCTGCTGCTGCTGAAGATAAATAGTAACCCAAAAACTGCACTGCAAAGATCTAGGTGCAAAAATTTATTGTAGGCACATTAAAAACAGCCAAACAGGTCACTCTGACGCGTTTCACATGGTATCCCACGCTTTATCAAAGAGAAAGTATAACAACCGATCACATACTTAAATACCCATGATTCTCTCTCCTCCCCTATGACGCTGCATTACTGAGGCCAATCGGAAGCGTCACACCCCCATTGCTAAATATATTATCAAAAGGTGTGTCAATTGGAACACATACTGTTAATCTCTCTCCATCTGAACGCAAACAACTGAGTGATTTACAAAAAAAATAAATCAGACAAAAAGCAGACAAAAGGGGTGCCATAATTGTCCAATCAACACAGTCCTATGAAATGGAAGCTCTTCGCCAACTTAATGACACTGTTTCATATTCCAGGTTACTATGCAATCCTACAGTTTCATTTAGGAGAGAATTGGTTGAGCTGTTGGAATTAGGGAGAATTTTGCAAGTTATAGACAAGAATGAACATGAATTTTTGTTAACCCCATGTCCCATCGTGCCGATATTCCACCATCTCCCAAAGAGCCACAAATCAGGGCAAATTTCGCATAGGTTGAACTTGATGGATGCATGTCTTTATTTCAACCTCATCTACTATGTAACTATGTAACTATGTAACTATAGCTCATCCCCCTTATAACGCTGTGCTTGGGGTCCAAAGAATCACATCGCGTTATAAGCGGATCGCGTGAGAAATAATGTACAATTGTATGCATTGTCCAATAAAGTATTTAAGATACCAATAATCGTGTTGTAAAGTATTCATAAATACGAAAATTGGGAGCCACGCTTGCATCGCGTTATAAGCGGATTCGCGTTGTAAGGGCTCGCGTTATAACGTTGTTGAGCTGTATGTAACTGACCACCAAAGTAAGATGGGAGGATGAAATCAGAAAATGTGTGGGAGCGACATGAAGAGAGGCTGTAACCGCAGGACCTGGGAGATCACTGGGGAGGCTTCATCCAGCAGTGGGGAGACACGGGATGGGGAGGATGGAGTGAGGGAATGTGGGTGAGCGATGTGGAGAAGAGAGGCTGTAACCGCAAGACCTGGGAGATCACTGGGGAGGCTTCATCCAGCAGTTGGGAGACACGGGATGGGGAGGATGGGATGAGGGAATGTGTGGGAGCAACGTGGAGAAGAGAGACTGTAACCGCAGGACCTGGGAGATCACTGGGGAGGCTTCATCCAGCAGTGGGGAGACACGGGATGGGGAGGATGGGATGAGGGAATGTGTGGGAGAGACGTGGAGAAGAGCGGCTGTGACCGCAGGACCTGGGAGATCACTGGGGAGGCTTCATCCAGCAGTTGGGAGACACGGGATGGGGAGGATGGGATGAGGGAATGTGTGGGAGCGACGTGGAGAAGAGAGGCTGTAACCGCAGGACCTGGGAGATCACTGGGGAGGCTTCATCCAGCAGTGGGGAGACACAGGCTGGGGAGAATGGGATGAGGGAATGTGTGGGAGCAACGTGGAGAAGAGAGGCTGTAACCGCAGGACCTGGGAGATCACTGGGGAGGCTTCATCCAGCAGTGGGGAGACACGGGCTGGAGAGGATGGGATGAGGGAATGTGTGGGAGCGAGGTGGAGAAGAGAGGCTGTAATCGCAGGACCGGGGAGATCAGTGGGGAGGCTTCATCCAGCAGTGGGGAGACACGGGATGGGGAGGATGGGATGAGGGAATGTGTGGGAGCGACGTGGAGAAGAGACTGTAACCACAGGACCTGGGAGATCACTGAGGAGGCTTCATACAGCAGTGGGGAGACACGGGCTGGGGAGGATGGGATGAGGGAATGTGTGGGAGCGACGTGGAGAAGAGAGACTGTAACCGCAGGACCTGGGAGATCACTGGGGAGGCTTCATCCAGCAGTGGGGAGACACGGGATGGGGAGGATGGGATGAGGGAATGTGTGGGAGAGACGTGGAGAAGAGCGGCTGTGACCGCAGGACCTGGGAGATCACTGGGGAGGCTTCATCCAGCAGTGGGGAGACACGGGCTGGGGAGGATGGGATGAGGGAATGTGTGGGAGCGACGTGGAGAAGAGAGGCTGTAACCGCAGGACCTGGGAGATCACTGGGGAGACTTCATCCAGCAGTGGGGAGACACGGGCTGGAGAGGATGGGATGAGGGAATGTGTGGGAGCGACGTGGAGAAGAGGCTGTAACCGCAGGACCTGGGAGATCACTGGGGAGACTTCATCCAGCAGTGGGGAGACACGGGCTGGAGAGGATGGGATGAGGGAATGTGTGGGAGCGACGTGGAGAAGAGGCTGTAACCGCAGGACCTGGGAGATCACTGGGGAGACGTCATCCAGTAGTGGGCAGACACGGGCTGGAGAGGATGGGATGAGTGAATGTGTAGGAGAGACGTGGAGAAGAGAGGCTGTAACCGCAGGACCTGGGAGATCACTGGGGAGGCTTCATCCAGCAGTGGGGAGACACGGGCTGAAGATTTTTTTTATATACACACTCACTTTTTACACTAAATAACAGCCTGATGTGCTAACATTAACCTCCTTTGTGAACAGCTTATCATATGGTTTAACTTCTCTTCTCCTTTCATCAAACTGCTTGATAAATGCTGTTTTGCAAAGTACAGTTCAGCCTTTTGAAATGAGACAGCTGCTGTGAGCAGTAATATCACTAACAAGTCTGAAATTCCTGGCTTGTCATCAGCGGCAAATCAGAGCTTTTAGCCTATAAACTTTTATAGAAGAGCTACGCTCATTTGTAATCCATTAAAAAGGGTCAAATGTGTTACATTTAATGTACCGCGCATAAATAAAAGGCTGTAAAAGTAGCAATGCGTCCAAGATAAAATACATTTACATTTTAACGTGTGTTCCTATTTTGTATCTAGACTTTTGTTACAATTCTGCAGTTTCTAAATGCCAATAGGATCCGTTTTTAATATCCGTGGGGTATGTACGTTGCTTACATCTATATCCTGTAAAGCAGGTCTCCTTCAACCAGCTTCCCAAAGGGGCCGGATCAGAAAAGATTTAGGAGCAAAGGGCCACAAGTTTATTGTAATTTCATTTGATACAAGAACAATCTCTCCTGCCTCTCCCCCGCCGGGCCTTCCTCTCCTGCCTCTCCACTGCCGGGCCTCCCTCTCCTGCCTCTCCCCCGCTGGGCCTCCCTCTCCTGCCTCTCCACCGCCAGGCCTCCCTCTCCTGCCTTTCCCCCGCCCGGCCTCCCTCTCCTGCCTCTCCACCGCCGGGCCTCCCTCTCCTGCCTCTCCCCCGCCCGGTCTCCCTCTCCTGCCTCTCCCCCGCCGGGCCTCCCTCTCCTGCCTCTCCCCTGCCGGGCCTCCCTCTCCTGCCTCTCCCCCGCCGGGCCTCCCTCTCCTGCCTCTCCCCCGCCGGGCCTCCCTCTCCCGCCTCTCCCCCGCCGGGCCTCCCTCTCCTGCCTCTCCCCCGCCGGGCCTCCCTCTTCTACCTCTCCCACGCTGGACCTCCCTCTCCTGCCTCTCCCCCGCCGGGCCTCCCTCTCCTGCCTCTACACTGCCGGGCCTCCCTCTCCTGCCTCTCCCCCGCCGGGCCTCCCTCTCCTGCCTCTCCCCCGCCCGGCCTCCCTCTCCTGCCTCTCCCCCGCCGGGCCTCCCTCTCCTGCCTCTCCCCGCCGGGCCTCCCTCTCCTGCTTCTCCCACGCTGGACCTCCCTCTCCTGCCTCTCCCCTGCCGTGCCTCCCTCTCCTGCCTCTCCCCCACCGGGCCTCCCTCTCCTGCCTCTCCCCCGCCGGGCCTCCCTCTCCTGCCTCTCCCCCGCCGGGCCTCCCTCTCCTGCCTCTCCCACGCTGGACCTCCCTCTCCTGCCTCTCCCATGCTGGACCTGCCTCTCCCACGCTGGACCTCCCTCTCCTGCCTCTCCCCTCCCCCCCCCCACAAGAAGGCCACTCATGAGATACAGGAAGGCCACTTACGGGCCACAGGAAACTCACCGTCCACAGGAAGGCTATATATGGGCCACAGGAAGGCCACTATTGGGTCACAGGAAGGCCACAGGCAGGCCACGTACGGGCCACAGAAAGGCAACTCACCGTCCACAGAAATGCCACTTATGGGCCACAGGAAGGCTACTCTTGGGCATGATTTGGCCGTGGGCCACGAGTTGAAGAACCAAGCATGTAAAGGAACAGGGAGAAAAGGCGGTGACACTTGTTAGCGAAGAGAGAACTTAGTAATCAGAGAGCAATATTACAGAGAATCTGGGGGGCAGAGACAGGGGCTCGACAAACCCCCTTAACCGCTATACCACATTATCCATGCGCCTGTAATGCTCGCAGAATGGAGTCGTATCTATCTATATATTTCTCAAAGTGTTCTATGTGTCTTTGTCTGTGTGTGTCTCCCTGTGTCCCTAGCGGCAATCACATTGGACCTTTGGCCTGTCACTCCGCCTCAGGCCAATGAGATGGCTCCCTTGGCCCGCCCGCCCCCGCACACCTCTCATTGGCCTGAGGCAGAGTGACAGGCAAAAGGTCACACACACACACTCACACACTCACACACTCACCCACTCACACACCGGCGCTCTCACATCCCCACGGCTCTCTTTGTCCCCTGTCCTCCCCCCCTCCCCGCTCACAGAGCATGCACTGTGCGTCCCTCCCCTCACACAGGCCGCTCCCCGTCCCCGAGGCCGCTCCTCCGGCTGTCTCCGCCTCTCCCCGCGAAAGGCGCAGCACCTCCTCACCAGAGCGTCTCAGCCTCGCCGCGGAGAAGCCCGAGGTGGAGGAGGGCGGCCGGTACCCGGAGGAAGAGGAGCGCGGCAAGGTGAGGAAACGCAGGGAAATGGGTTATTTACCGCGTCCCTGACTCCCCCCCCTGCCCTTTGCCCCCCCTGCCCTTTGCCCCCCTACCCTCCCTGCCCCCCTGCCCCCCCTATCCTCCCTGCCCCCCTGCCCTCCTGCCCTTTGCCCCTTGCCCTCCTACCCTTTGCCCCTTGCCCCCCCTGCCCTTTGCCCCCTGCCCTCCCTCCCCCTGTCTTTGCCCCCTGCCCTTTGCCCCCTGCCCTCCCTGCCCTTTGCCCCCTGCCCTCCCTCCCCCTGCCCTTTGCCCCCTGCCCTCCCCCTCCCCCTGCCCTTTGCCCCCTGCCTTTTGCCCCCTGCCCTCCCTGCCCTTTGCCCCCTGCCCTCCCTCCCCCTGCCTTCCCTCCCCCTGCCCTTTTCCCCCTGCCCTCCCTCCCCCTGCCCTTTGCCCCCTCCCCTCCCTCCCCCTGCCCTTTGCCCCCTGCCCTTTGCCCCCTGCCCTTCCTGCCCTTTGCCCCCTGCCCTCCCTCCCCGTGCCCTTACCCCCTGCCATTTGCCCCCTGCCCTCCCTCCCCTGCCCTTTGCCTCCTGCCCTTTGCCCCCTGCCCTTTGCCCCCGCCTTTTGCCCCCTGCCCTTTGCCCCCTGCCCTCCCTCCCCCTGCCCTTTGCCCCCTGCCCTCCCTCCCCCTGCCCTTTGCCCCCTGCCCTCCCTCCCCCTGCCCTTTGCCCCCTTCCCTCCCTCCCCCTACCACGCCCGGGCAACGCCGGGTATATCAGCTAGTCATGTATAATAATCGAGCTTGTTACGTCTCAGAAAGATTTCCGGAGAGTAAAGAGCAGGGATCAGACAGCGAGGTTACTCCTGTTACAGCCCCATGTTGCTAAGGGTTATTACGATGTTATTTGCAAACACTGGGGCTTATGCAGAGAGGTACCGTAGGGTATAATTACGCAGGTTTGCGCCCAAATTTTGTGTTTTGTAAGAGATAGTGGCGAGAATTTGGCGGGGCTATTCAAATTCGGCAGACGTGTGGCGAGAATCGTGATCTCGCCACTACGTAATAACGCTAGATTCCAGTAGCTCCGATGCGCATGAACGCGCCAATCGGAGCTACTATATGGCGCGTTTTGTTGAAATTTTGCCCGCCAACAAAAGTTGGCTGTATTGTGGGCTATTACCGCGCGGCTCAGAATGGCGAGTTTCACGCCAAGTGAAACTCGCCTAATTAGCTATTTCCTACACTCCACGCTACCGGAGTTCCCTGCATACCATCACAATATATTCCAATCCTGTGGCGAATTTTATCCGTACCTCTGCATAAGCCCCACTGAGTTTTGACTTGGAAACTTATTTTTAGCTCCATTTTTTTTTGTTGAGAAGAAGTGATTCTCTTACATTTCTAACCTCCCCCTCACCCCTCCTTCTTCCCCCCTCCCCACCCCTAGCTCCCACCCTCACCCCTCCTCTCTCTCCCACTCCCCTGCCCCCCATCTCCATGATCCACTCCACACACACCCTCTTCACTACACCCTATAACCTTTGCATTTCCATGTAGTCCCTCAGTGTTTCTATGTCTACCAACACTACAGTTAGATTGTAAGCTCTGCGTGACAGGGTATCCCTTTTCCAGTGCCTGTTGTGTTCAATCATTGCTTTGCATTAGAATGACACAATGTAAACCATATGTTAAATATGAATTATATAACACTTTTAGATTGTAAGCTCCATGGATCAGGAACCTCCTCCCAACGGTCTTGGTCTTAACATAGATGTGTTCTTTTTGTCACACAATGTTGTCGTCCTCCCTCCCACATTGTACTGCGCTATGGAATAGGTTACGCCATACGAATAAATAATACTGATAAATGATGTATAATTCTATAAAATGATACTCATATTCCATTATTTCTATCTCTCCTATTTCCCCGTCCCTTTCTCTGTACTGCGCTGCACGCGCGGTTGGCGTTACATAAATCAGAATTTGATATCAATCTCTAATCCTGTCCGATGTCTTCGTCGCCCTATCTCTATGTTAAACAAGATAAAATGCCAGCTAAATAAACACGCAGAATGCGCGGGCGCAGAGATAGGAATCTGCTTGTATAATTTACAGCCGACAGCTTCATCTTCAACGCTCTATAAACAGAATTCTTTCCCCAAAATGATGAGAAATGAAATGTTTATGGAGAAATAATGCCAGACAGTCGGATGCAATCATAAGACTGCGCTGAAGCGGAGTATGCTGAGGTGTTTTGTGTATCTTCTGATGACAGCATCTTAAAGCTGCAGACCAAGAAATATCCTACGTGTGTAGCACACCTTCCAACGTCTCTGGAAGATGTTGCTGAGGCTACAGGTGTTTGTGGTGCGTGTATACCTGTGAGTGTCCAGGCGATGCTGAGGTTCCGCAATGGTGTGGGGAACAGGACAGGCTTTTGTGGGTCTTCACTGTTCACTCAGGGTGTCGGTGCCTCCAGCTCTAGCAGGCTCAAGGATTTCCAGAGACAGCCCCCCACTAGGTCAGATTCCATCCATACCCCTACCCAATAGACTGAGAGCTCAGGCAGGGGTATATAAAAAGGGATGATTTATTGGTAGCAGCCACTGCCAGCAGTACAGCGAATGCATGAGGATTGATCTGTGTCCCCAGACCGATGGATGATGCTTGGGCCTTAGTATAATATTGAGGCCTTGGATCAGCTTGATCTTGCTTTCAGTCAGCCCAGAAGGGACTGTCACCTTCACTCCCAGCCGGGAGAAGCAGCACACATCTCCTCTCCCTAGGAGGGGTGGAAGAGAACTCCCTATATAATTTAGCACTTCCTCTCTGATGCACCAGAAGGGGAGGACGCAGGTCTGTACCGTGATTGGCTACACACAGACCCTTGTGTCACCTTCACTCCTGCCACTCAGAGAGTCAGCATAAGGGGGGTCAAAGCCCCTAGAATAGCCTGCCACAGCCTGTAGCTACAAAGGACTTACGGGACAGGAGGCAGAGAGGCAGTCTGGACCAGCCATGGCTACATGTGTGTTTTTTTTAAATAAATCAGTTCTGTACTATGAGAAAATACTTGTAGCATTTTTTTAAATTCTTTTAAAAACAACTCTGAATTACATTTTTAATGTATTTTAATGCAACAAGCATTTTTTGTTTCTATATCAACCATTGGAGTTTTATTTTAAAATACAATATTTGGGGTTTCTGACTTGTCATGAAACAGTGGGAGCTTCAAAGGGGTTTGATTGAAGTTGGGTGCTACAAATACAAAGCAACAGTTTGTGGTCTGTTAACACCTTTTGCAGGCCCACTGGTAAAAACTGATATGATCTCGAGATAAGGACATATGTTCTGCGAGAGATCGGCCCTCTGACATAAACTAAAGGGTTTTCAAAGCATTCTCTGGAGGGGGTTTATGGAAGGCCAGGGGGCGTGGCTAAGAAAGTATTAAACCAAAGAGTGCCTTTATTAAAAATGAGAATATCCTGTGATGTCATCACCTCTGCATAATAAGATTTACAAATGTGTAATAGTGTCACCGAGGGGCACGTTCTGACATCACACACTGTATGTTTTAGAGGTAATAAGGGACAGATATTCATTGTCGCTCACATTTAGGATTAAGATGGTCATATTTAGTCTCATTGCGTTCGCCATGAGCCCCTGAATGATTGTAGCTCACGTATGTCTACGGTTTAGTTAAGGGATGTTAGGAGTGCGGTTAGATATTGAGGTTTGTTTAAACGTCATTTTGTAGGAGGCTTTATTCTCTGTCTAAATCCGTCAGTCTCACAGCTGATTTGTGACGGGGCTGGGTGGGTTCATGCGGTTTCCATGGGAAGAAATAATATTTAAGTCTGAGCAAAGATTATGAAAATTAGATTTCAGCACAGGTGCGTTTGGACCAAACACGTGAATCTCATGTTCCGGAACCAGTGACCTCTCTGAGGAAACCCTATAGCATAGGGTAATGTACTGTATAGGGTGTTCTGTTTATGTTCCTCCTTTTTTGAGAAACTGTTCTGCATTTATTGTAATTGTATGTTCTTATAATACTTTTTTCTGTAATTTAAGCACTATATTTGTATATACATTAAAACATTTAATAAGTAATGCTTTGGGCTTTGAATGAACTGTTGCACTCTCTGGAGTATTTACGTTTTCAGACACATTTTGCTACCACAGATTTTTGGTGTGTTAAAGTGCATAGTTTTTTCTATAATACACAGGGACTTGGGGCCCTGGCAAATATTAATTTGACATTTTATTTGCATTTCCTGGGTGGTGGCAGTGTATAGATATGATTGCAATTGAGTAAGGGTTAATATTAACTCATTGGAGGTACCTTTGCGGAGAAGAAAGGCGAGTTGGCTGGAGTAGCCGTGTGTATTAACCCTTGCATATCTAAGTCACGTGCCCACTTGTGTGCTGTTCGTGGTGGTATATGGGGACGGATTTAGGGGAGATGTTAACTCTTCTGAGGGACCTTTGTGAAGGTGAAGAGTGGGGCAGCCTGTGAGCTGCGTATTAATCCTTGATCCTCTAGAGGGGATATTGTCCATTTCAGGGACCTTTGCAGAGGTGAAAAGTGGGAGCGCTTGCGAGCGTCAGTATTAACCCTTGTCGCATATGCAGGTAACGTGGTCTCAGGTGGGCTGTACGTGACACACACATTAAAGGAGGAGGGGGGTGGGGGGGAAACGTCAGCTTGGACTGCTACTTTAGGGGGTCTCATTATGGTGATTGATGTCTTTTGTACCCAAATTATATTTGTAGAAGTAAGACTTGGGAGGGTGTGATTTCCTCTGGCTGCTCCCTTGTGTGATGTCATGGTGTGATGTCACTGTGTGATCAGCGAGCGCTAGCACAGCCAGCGTCACCCCTCCCCCCTTATCTTTATTGGCTCTCTGGTGTCACGGGATTGACACCCACTTCCCATTCAGAGGCCCCTAATAAATGACTGACCGCCGGTGTGGGATTGCAGCGTGGAAGAGGAATCAGCAGAACACAATAAACGGGAGTTTCCAACCCCAATACGCCCTGGCCAAGGTGGAGGTGTAAACACCCCAGAGGTCTGAACGAGGCGCACTATATAATATCACTATGTATTTCAGCATCGTAGCAAAAAACGCCCAGCGTTCTGGTGCGGCCGAAGGTATTTCATAGCGTCTAAATCTTCGCAAGTGACCTTGCCGTCAAGGTATGTCCCTAACCTTACCCTCTACCCTAACCCCTAACGTTAACCCCCTACCCTAACCCCTAAACCCCTAACCTTACCCCCTACCCCAACCGCTAAAACCCCTAACGTTAACCCCCTACCCTAACCGCTAAAACCCCTAACGTTAACCCCCTACCCTAACCCCTAAACCCCTAACGTTAACTCCCTACCCTAACCCCTAAACCCCTAACGTTAACCCCCTACCCCAACCGCTAAAACCCCTAACCTTACCCCATACCCCAACCGCTAAAACCCCTAACGTTAACCCCCTACCCTAACCCCCTAATGTTAACCCCCTACCCTAACTGCTAAAACCCCTAACGTTAACCCCCTACCCCAACCGCTAAAACCCCTAACATTAATCTCGCCACGGCATCCAGACAGTATATCTACAGATAAATGAACCTGGAGAGGTGATGTGTTTTGTCCTCGCGTGCATGAAGCTGAAACAGGCCGAGCCTTCATCTTATTCGGTGCCCGCACTAATGGGTTGGGCGTGAGTTGGGTTGGGCACTGAGCCTCGGACAATAACAATATTTTGTACTCCCACTGATAATAATGAAGTGTCATGTAACGTTCTTATACGTGTAGCTGAATGTGACAGCGAATAATACAATAAACCCAACGACCAATTCTTCCTCATTGCCAGCAGTGCTGACAAATGTACACCGTGAATAGTCGTAATCTTATTAACCCCTTCAGTACCGGAGGAACGCGCTAAAAATCGGATGTGTGAAGCAGACGCACACTGTCCTCTTTCTGGGCTCCATTAGGGAATTGGTTCAATACGCAGTGAAGCAGATTCCCAGCGCGGGAGAAGATTGCACCCCAGGTAAAACGATGGAGCGGAACACTTCTCCAGCACCGGGAAGCAGCTCCGCCGCATATTAACCCTTGCCGTGCCACTTCCGCGTCACGTGGCTGCTTTTCGGGAGAGATCAGGTGATCAGTTGTTTTGTATTTCTGCCTTCTGTACATTACTTTAAACTCTGACAGACCTCGTTGATATATATTATAAAATGACTAGAAATACAAGGGTGTCCATGTTAAAATGGACAAGAAGCAAAAAGCGTCACTTTACGAGTGCTCATTTGCATGTCATATCCCAGAATCCCTAGCTGCAGTGGAAGCGCTGTGTTCTAGGAGATAATGGGGAAGGGCAGGGCCGCAGAACTGTCTGAGATGTGAATGTGTGCACACAGGGGATTTTCACTTACTAAAAATACATCATGAATAAATAACATAGTATTTGTTATTTTTAAAGGACTACAATGCCCAGGAGGGTTTGCTGTTTGAACGCAGACCGGAATATTCCCTGGTGGCTCAGCTCAGCAGATTTGTAGTCTTTTTTTTGGCATTCTTTAAAACCGGTTTCAGGAAGGAATCCTAAAGCCAAGTGTGCAGGAAGTGGGAGAATTCAAAAGAAAGCTCATGTCTGAATCAGGTCACAGATTCCCACAGATTCCCACAGATTCCCACAGATTCCCACAGATTCCCACGGTGACGGTTTTACTCTTACTCACAAAGTCTGTTGTTTCAACGCTTTATATCAGAGCTCTTTGTAACGAGTTTTACAAAGGGGCTGAGAAGCTTTGGAAGCACAAGGCCCATGAGCTTATTGTCATTTAATTGGTGATGTATTAAACAATTTACAAGCATTTCAAAACATCTGTACCATATACATTTACATGTCCTTAAATTACAAGTGAGTTTTAATGTGGGAAAGTGCACTTAAATGCTTAAGCATCTGGTATGAATTTATTTAACTAGGGACATGGCAAGGTCCTTCGTGGGCCAGACTTGTCCAGCCCCTTTATCCGATGGGCAAAAGAGCCAGTTGCCCAGGCCCCACCTCTGTCCGGAGGCTCACCATCGGGTGGAGAGCCGGGACTGCTGTCCCTGGCCGAATGAGGCAAGGAAACTGGGGCCCCTAACATGTAGTGTTAGATCCGAAGAGGTGCTTGGCAGAGGGGGCCTGCTGGAGGGTGTCTGCAGAGGTGCCTGGCAGAGGGGGCCTGCTGGAGGGTGTCTGCAGAGGTGCCTGGCAGAGGGGGCCTGCTGGAGGGTGTCTGCAGAGGTGCCTGGCAGAGGGGGCCTGCTGGAGGGTGTCTACAGAGGTGCACTTCAGAGGCGACCTACTGGAGTGTGTCCAGAGAGGTGCCTGTTAGAGGGGGTCTGCTGGAGGGTGTCCACAGAGGTGCCTGGAAGAGAGGCCTGCTGGAGGGTGTCTGCAGAGGTGCCCTTCAGAGGCGGCCTGCTGGAGTGTGTCCAGAGAGGTGCCTGCCAGAGGGGGCCTGCTGGAAGGGAGGTCCCCTCTGACAGGCATTACCCATCCAATGAGGATGGATGAATCTGCCCAGCCCCCTAGTAACAGCCCTGCTCTCTCCCTGCTCAGGGAAATCCCCCCCACCCCATAAGCCGGTCAGGTCACTATGTCCAGAGAGGTAATACCAGACACACACATGTCCAGTATTTCCCCTAATTTTTTACTGGACAGCGTGCCCAAGTACAGGACAGTCCGGTTCAATACTGGACACCTGGCAGCCCTAGTTCTAGAGAGATTGATGTCATGTTTGTCCTATAAAACCAGAAAAGGGAAGCGTGTGAAGGAAGTGAGAGCTGCAGGTGTGCAAATAAAGCCACTGTGCATTTGGGTTTGTAAATGCAAAATAAGAATAAAGAAAGCGGTGCTGTTCTCGGCACTTTATTTGCACCATCACATCCCAGCCAGTTTTGGTGGGTACAGCTGAGTTATGAAGGAGGTTTAAATCCACCAGACAAGAATACAGGAATATGTGTCTGAAAACTATAAGTATTTCTCAGGATTAGCACTTTTTAAGTAGCAGAATATTTGATCACATTATGATTGGAATAAAAATTGCTTCCCAGAGGTATTTTGCTTGAAGCCTCTCTTTGTATGCGGGGAACATTTAATATTTCCGGTTTCTGTAATTAGGATGCTGGCGGGCTGTCTCTGGGAATTCGTCAAAAACAGGGGGAGCGGGGGGCTGCATCCAGGGAGAAATAGAAACGACGCCGGGCAGTACTGTATGTACAAGGTGATATCCACGCAGTGCGGCGCTCTCCAAACCTTACGCTCACAGTAAGAGAGGTGCGATCACGCGTATCCATAATCAGTGGCAATTCTGTGATGTCAGGACACCCACGCGCACTCACAGAGAGGAAAAGGTGTACATGATATGCATAGTTACACAGTGACATACAAATACACTTAATGGTAACAAATAACACTTTATTCGGGGCTCACATGAAATAAAAATCTGTAATTATGCCCAAAAGATTGTAAGTGATTCCCAGGGGGTAGGGTGCGTCGCGATCTCACCGCTCCTGTCGGGTCGGTCTCATCCGGCCGCGTCACGCCGGTTCCGTTCGCTTCCGTCGTCAGCCGAAGGAGTGGCTTCCCTCCGGGCCCCTCTCTCGCCGAGTCTCTGGTTGGCTGTAAGGCCTCGGTCCCGCTGCGCTCGTTGGCGCGGGACGGCAATGTCGCGAGTTCCCCACCAGCAGGGGAATCCTCGCGAGTCTGTCCCGGTCCCCACTGGCTGCACAGCTGATCACACGCTGTCGCGCGTCAGCCGCTGGAGACACCAGAGAATGGTGTTTTCTAGCTTCGACGCGTCACGTGGTGTGGCTGTGAGCCAATGGGGAGGGGAGGCTGCGGGAGGAGGAGAGGCTTCGGGGAGCGGGGAGGAGTGTGGAGTGAAAGCAGGTGAGTGCCTGTCTGTGTGTGTGTGTATGTGTGTGTCTGAGTGCCTGTGTGTGTGTGTATGTGTGTGCATGTGTGTGCCTGAGTGCCTATCTGTGTGTGTGCCTGAGTGCGTGCCTGCCTCTGTCTGTGTGTGTGTGTGTATGAGTGCGTGCGTGCCTGTCTGTGTGTGTATGAGTGCGTGCGTGCCTGTCTGTGTGTGTGTGTGTGTGTCTGCATGTGTGTGCGCGCGTGTGTGTATGAGTGCGTGAGTGCCTGCCTGTGTGTGTGTGTATGTGTGTATGTAGAGAGCCCGAGTCCGTGGAGGGAGGGGGGGGGGGGGGGAAGAGTAGCGGGTCCCTCCTGCAGCCCGTGGAGGGAGGGGGGAGGGAGAGTAGCGGGTCCCTCCGCTCAAGCCACGCCCCCCCTCCCTGTCAAACCTCCCACCTCCCGGTCAAACCTCCCACCTCCCGCCCACCTCCCGCTCCGGCTCCCGCTCCCTACAGACCGCAGATCGCGGTCTGTGTATCTCAGCGCACCGCCTGTCAGCAGCGCGGGTGCGCTGACTCTGGGAGCGGGGCCTTAGCCTAAGACTCGACTGGTTTCGCTGTAACACGCAGCTTCATCAGGAGCCTGCCTTTGGGGACAAGCCCCAAAAAAATACCTTTACATCAGACGTGGCCAACTCCAGTCCTCGAGGGCCACAAACAGGTCAGGATATCCCTGCTTCAGCACAGGACATGTAGCTCAGCCAGTGGCTCTGTTGTTGACTGGGCAACTCCAGTCCTTAACCCCTCTTCCCCCAGCAGCTCAAGTTTTCAGGATATCCAAGCTTCAGCGCGGGTGGCTCAATCAGTACATGCTTCAGCAAAGGTTGTTCAAACAGGCCCTGCTTCATCACAAGTGGTACAATCAGAGGCTCAGTCTTTGACTGAGCTTCTGATTGAACCACCTGTGCTGAAGCTGGGATGTCCTGAAAACCTGACCTGTTGGGGACTGGAGTTGAGTACCCCTGCTCTAAAGATGTATAAACCTGCTGAGATATAAATACTTAGCAACATGCAACCGAATCCCTGCAGTCCGAAGCTGTTCCCCCATCATCGAATTTCATAGAAAGTAGGTTATAAAACGTTGTCTCAGCTCCTAACGTGTCTGTAAAACCCTCCCTGCAGGTGATGTGTGCCAGTAAAGATGTGTGCCAGTAAAGATGTGTGCCAGTAAAGATGTGTGCCAGTAAAGATGTGTGCGCAGCCGCTGAGCTGCTTCCCTGCCTGGTATCTGGGTGTGGACAATGAATTCATTGTTTTATGAACATGTACCTGGAATGACAGCAAACACAAGACGCAGCATGATCTAAACACTGCGGTGTATTGTGTGATTACAGATAACGACGTCAGCATGGCAGTCTCCCGAGCGTCAGGGCGCTCTAACAATGCCCTGTCTGTGACGGCAGACAGGGCAAATATTTTGTAAGCGCACTTTTTAAACGCTGCACAAATGTACAAATGCACCGATGCATATAGCGACGTTATGTCGACCCTAGGGTCGGAGAGTCATAAAGCCGGTTACCGCGAGATCGTGTGCGATGTCCTGCATCTTGGCTTTGTAACTCCCGACATAAATATGTTCTTTAACTCTTTGTAGTGTTGGTGGAGGCAGTGAAAGGGTTAATGAAAATTGTAGTTTTTTTTTTTTAGCACCTAAAAAATATTATATATATATTTTTTCTCCCCTTGGATAAATAATTCCACGTTTTGTTTCCCAAACACGACTTCTTCAGGATTGCTGTTGACTATAAACTTCTAGGCCAATGTTGAGCGTCTTCTACACATGCCATATCTGACCCGAACGTGTCACAGAAAATGTGCGTGTGCGTGTGCGTGTGCGTCGCACCAACAGAAACATACTTTTGGTTAACGCCTTCACAGCCAGAACACAATGTTGACCCCTAACACTACTAAATACATCGCAGATAAACCTTGCCACTAAAATCCGTAACGTGTTTAGAATCTAAATCCGGTATTGTTGAATTTGGTGCTGGGATGGTTTAACCATTAAACCCCACACAGTGTTTACATAGTTACATAGTAGTTACATAGTTACATAGTAGATGAGGTTGAAAAAAGACACACATCCATCAAGTTCAACCTATGCTAAATTTAGACGACAGATACGTTATCCTATATCCGTACTTACAGTATATTGATCCAGAGGAACGCAAACAAAAACCCCGGTGACACATTATCCAATAATATCTCATAAGGGGGAAAATAAATTCCTTCCTGACTCTAATAATGACAATCGGATTAATCCCTGGATCAACATCCTTCCCATGTTTACTTATTTGGTATATCCCTGTATACCTTTCCTTTCTAAAAAGATGACCAACCTTTTTTTGAACAAATCTATCGTATCTGCCATCACAGTCTCCATGAGTAATTCCACATTGTAACTGCCCTTACTGTTTAAGAGGCGCTCTGTTACACTCTATAATACGGTTAATGTGTCATTATTTGTTTAACTGGTGGTACCCTAAAAAGGTTTCTAATATTACTGCACTCAGAGTATCAGCGAGTACCTTTTTAGTTTTCTTTGTAACTCCATGATCTGCACATCAGAGCTTTTCGTGTTCCCGACACGGCTGTATGATACTTCAACAATATTACAGTACTTAAACCTTTATTATCATTTATTTATAATGCACAGACCTATTCCGCAGCGCTAAAATCAGAAAACAATAACCATAAAATATCAACATACAGCATAATAGGGAAGCCCTTCTCCAAGGAGGTTATAATCTGGGTACAAGGGTCCGCAAACATTTCCCCGTGCGCACCCCTGCCTGCTCTCCTCGGCGCCTCGCATCCCCCCTGCTCGGCCCCGGGATCAAATGACACGCAGGGTCATGTGACGTCACGTGACCTCATGGCGTAATTTGACACCGGGTTGCCATGACGACGCATCGCGAGAAGGTAAGTGTGTTAGGGAGGGAGCAGTGCTGAGGCGCGCTGACGCTGAGGCTGAAGCTGTGCGATTCCATGCACATGCAGGCGAGCCAGCGGGCGCGATCGGGAGGCAGGGGGAGGTGGGTCAGTGACGTCGCTGGGCCAATTGCCCGCGATGCACTGACGTCAACATCACGGCGCCGTGACGTTGCTTCGCGCTGATTGGATGTTTTCAGCCGACAGCGCGCTGAAAAACAGCTTGGCTGTCGGCTGAAAAATCCAGCGCCTCAGCACGGCTGCGGACGCTCACGTGAGCCCACTCTAAAGACATCCTCATTGAGGATGCCGGGGCTCAGCGAGGAGCGTCCGCACGGCTCAGCACGGCTTGTCCTATCGACGCAGCCTCATAGTGGCCACGCGCAGTCCCCCGGCATTTAATTTAAATGCCTGGGATGAGAGCGCAGGACCTCTATAACTGCCGCGCCCCCCCCCAGAAAATCGTTAAATTAATAAGTGCCGAGTATCTTGTTGGGGCTTTAAAAATAAAGAAATATACATACTTTAGGATTGTCAAGTAACACCTTCCCCCCTCATATTGCTAGCAGACAAACCGCGACAGTTTGTATACAGAATACATTGGTAAATGGATTTAAGAAACATGGAGACTAAAGATGAATGGGCCTATGAAGCGAGACACTAACTGCCAGCCCGCGCATTGTGAAACTCCAACCACTGATCCTTTGTCCAGTCATTTTAATGGCTCGTCTGCAGAATAGAAGCGTGTTCTAATGTACGGGGTCGTTAAAATGCCTGTCGGATTAGCAAACGTATTCCTGGTCATAACAGATCTGTGTTCTAGTTGAAGGAACGTATGAATGATTCCTTGGAATGTCACCTGCCATAACAATTTAACAGACACAGCCAGTTCAAAGAATAGCAGGCCTAGCGATTAAAAAAACAAAAAGTGTGTATCAGTACCGTGTTAGCATAGCTTTAAAATGAATAGACGAAACCACCAATACGATGTCACAGAAAGGTATAGTCTATTCATTTTTTTTCTATATATTTTTTTGCAAACCGTCTTACCTACTTATGTTCATAACGCATCACTTAAATCCTCATATGTTTCTAACTTGGGTACATTGTTGATGTAAAATAAGATTTTACAAGGGCTCAAGCAGCTTCTAGCTTTAATCTACCAATACAGGATTCACAGCATCATTCTTTTTGGAGAAACACCTGCCTATTTAGTGATTTGTCACCAAGGGGTTCAAAGAGATCTAAAACAATGCATGAGGAAGCACAGGAGTTGCACACCAATGTGGAAGACCCCTCTCCCTCAAATCTGCATCTTAGAGCTATTGTTATCCCTCTAAGGAACATGAGAGAGTAATAATCGTTTTATACATTTCACGTGTGATGGTTGTTCCAATCCTCAGGCTTCATGTGCACTCAGAACTGTGGTGTTCTCAGAACTGTGGTGTTCTATCACCCAGTAAACACTGTGCCACCCTAACTCTCCTGTTTTATTAGGCTATTGCAATCTCTATGCCAGGAGACGACATTGGAGGTGCTGTCGGTGACTATACCAAATGTATTTCAAACTGGTAGGTGTGGATGAGTGAGGAACATACGCCCACACACTCGCCATCAGAGAACAAGGGGTGCCTGCAGAAAGGGGGGGGGAGGGAGAATACAATTGTGTTTACAACAGCAATATTACAGTAGATAACGATACCATACATCCCTTACCGTGCACCCCAAAACTGGAACAACCTACCGGAGACTGTCACAGCTGCCAGTCTAAGTTCTTTCAAAACTAAAGCTATCTCACATTTTAATCTGGTCTGTAACAGTTACAGATAATATATAATATTATAGGCGTATGTAACTGTGCATGCAATGTCTTGTATATAATGTATAACCATGCTCACTTAATGCAACTATGTATTTGTAACCTTGTATCTATTATCATAACTCTGTGCCCAGGACATACCTCTCAAGTAACTCAGTTTATTACTTCCTGGTAAAATATTTTATAAATAAATACCATGACCTCCGCTGAAACTATTGTATGGATAGGACTAGCAATAGTATATGACGGGTTAGTCCATGTTACCTGGAGATTGTAATGACCGTACCTGGGTGCCCAATCTCTGGGAGGGGGAACCTACTATTCAATCTGTCTGAACCAGACCCGCCTCTTTTTCTGACCCAAGGTTCCCAGGTCTGCACAAATGGCAAGATCCTGTAGTTCAGGAACGCGGTCAGCTTCCTCCATTAGTAAGGTACGCCATACACGGCTCCACCTCTAGCATGGTGTGTCCCTTCTCCAAGTTGCCACGATACAACATGTATCCAATTAACTTCCAGTATCCCCTCGGCATATCTACAGGGGTCTTACCGAGAAGGGCCAGCCGTGTGTTTGGTGTGGCCAGAGTAGTAATACATTTGTCGAACTTGTGCAAACTAGAAGGACAAAGGTACCAGTGGAACAGCACTTTCACTATTCTCCTTCATCAGGTTAGATGGAGGCGGCATCTCCTCCCACTCATCCTCTCCTATATTGCATGTATGCCAATTTAATGATCCCTACTGCTCGGGATAATTGACTGGTATCGCACAGACATCAGGTTCTTGCACTAGGGGGGGGGGGGGGGAGAACTGCTGCATATAGATTCAGAGTAGGTGCTTTTGAAGGAGTTGGCCCCCTGGCAATGGTGTTTTGCAAGGTTGCTCAGCTGGCAGCATCTGAAGGATTCGGGTGTTACATTTATCTTTGAAGTAGCTAAAATTGGCCTGATCCACCCATCCTGGAGAAGACCTCCAAACCTGGCCACAGTATGGTAGCATTTTAAAGATGGAACATTTTGTGGTTGGTTCAATAGCAGCAGTTGTGATGATGATGATGATTTATTGACACCAAGGGGCTTATTTTATATCCATAGGTAGGGTTTGTTTACTCCCCAAAATTCCCTCTTTAAGTCATAGGGGAATTTTGGCCAAAACGGCACGATCTTCAGAGATAGAATAAGCACGTAAAACAGTTGTTTGGCGCACAAAGCCTCTGAAAGACGAGAAGAATGCTGAAATAGTTTAACATTCGAATTTCTTGTGCGACTGTCATCTTACCCATTTGCGATCAAAGTTAGTTTTGCTGTTCTGAATACTTTTCGCACGTTTTCTGAAACAGCAACACAGTGTTTATGTAACAGAGAAACATGTAACTTACAGCCCAGAACATTATGTAAATAGGGATTTGAAGGGATGAAACAAGCCAAACGTTATGCTCTCTACGACAACACTCCGTGAAACAACCTAGCACATCATCTAAACCGTGGGTGGCCAACTCCAGTCCTCAAGGGCCACCAATTCAGGATATCCCTGCTTCAGCACAGGTGGCTCTGTCTTAGGCTGCGTACAGGGTTGCAGAAGCCGCACGGAGGCGCGCTGAGAGAAAGCGGGTGCTTTCCCTGGCCTTGGTTAGCGCACCGTCCGTGTGCGTGTTGGGGGGGGGGCGGGCCAGTGCCGTCACGGAGCTGGTTCGCCCTCATTTGGCAAACCGCTCACGTGACCGGCCCTGCGCTCCCTTGAATCTAAAAGACCCACGCTTCCGCACGCGTGCGCGAGCCCCTGCTAAAGCCGCTCTCATTGCGGCTGCAGGGGCTCACTGGTAAGCACCAGCGCGCCTAAGCGCTGACCATGCCCGAGGCCATAGACTGAGCCACCTGTGCTGAAACAGGGATATCCGGAACATCCAACCTGCTGGTGGCTCTTGAGGACTGGAGTTGATCACAGCGGTCTAAACTCAGGAATAGACGAGTGAACCTTTTACCCATAAATTGGTTACCAATATTTAAGGAAATACTTCAGTGCTGCTCGAATAGAAGCAAGCTGGTGAGGTGAAAAATAAATAAATAAATAAATACACAAAAAGCCTGAGTCCATAGAACAAACTTTTATTTACCTGAAACCATCACGTATATATGATGCTTATGTCAGCATTGAAATAAACAATTGAACTTATTTACAATTGTCTAAAAGGCCAAACATGCGGTTGCAGTAACTGTAATTTCTTTGAATAAAAGCATCATAATTGTATTGCACCAAAATCTGTTTGCCACTTTAGATTTTAATTTAATAAGTTACATTACAGTGCAAAAAATGACATTTGCACGCCAAAAGGAGAAAAATTATATAAATTCAACGTATGAAATGGTGAACTGGAGGTTTATACTTTAACACATTCAACATCTGTAGCGTTTTTTCCCCCCCAATGAGTTTATAAATAGATGAGCATTGTACATAGCGGTCTAGAAAGGCGATGATACAATACAGACATTTGGCTACTTACGCATGCGCCACAATGATATTGTACATGAACTAATGACATTCTACAAGGCGGGAAACATGGAAACTTGGCTATGCCACTTATTCATTCTTTAGCCATTTGTTACTGGGGGGGTGCCTGTTGCGTGATAAGCCGCAGGTCCATCCAGCAGCAAAAAGGTTACCGTTTTAAAAAAAAGGATACATTTTGTATTTTCTGTGTATCGAATAATCCAAACTCTAGTGGAAGCTAAAAAAAAAAAGGTCCAATTCATTCAACTGTTCCTTTTTTTTTTAATCAGCTTTTCCCTTTCTCCATACAGCACACTTTTTTGAAGCAATTACACATGCGGAGGGCTTTTTAATTATTTTCAGAACGTTCTCTAAACACACACATGCACTCAACAAAGCAACCTTACATTTCCTGCAAAATGGTTTAGGAAGGAGATTACTCCAGTTGTTCTGAAAAGGAAAGAAGAGACAGCGCATCAGATTATGGGAGACTGCAGGATGTTACAATCGTAGAAAGAGAACTTAGACAGACTGCTATTACTAAGCTTGGCACAAAGGCCTCTATACTCAGTATGCTGGGAAGCACTAAGCCCCATTGAAATGAACAGGGGGCCTAAATGGTTTTATAAATGCCATGGGAGTTTGTATTGTTTCTCAGAGAGCAGCAAATGGATTCATATTCAGTTTTAGATGAATGTATTTGGTCGCCATTATTCATGTCAAACTGAATAGTCGTATGGTAGAAAATGTACGGCTCTACCTTTCATGCGACCAAGAATGACTAGAACATATTTGCAGATGTATTGTTCAAGGACCTCAAAACTGTTTAGGCTTTGGCCGTTAATTTTGGAATTGCAAAAAAATAAATAATAAAAAATAAAAATAAACACACCACAACAAATCTTGGTCCTGAAGAGGCATTGAAACCCATGAATGACATTTTCCAGGACTAATAGTGACATAAATTCTGCATTACTTATTACCACCACACAGATCTTTGGGTGCATTGTGAATTTTAGAATGGCAAACCTTTCCATTAGTCGGTGTATTTGGGTGAAGTAGTGAGTTAAATTTTTTTTTTTAATGTAGTCTAGTAGAGGTGGTGTTATTGGTCAATAAGGCACACAAACATTGGGGTGAAACACTGGCGCTTATTGTATCATGGCCTGGCTAGTATGATAAACCAGAGCCATTATTCATTGGAAGTAATGTATGGGTTACACCAGGGAGGTCACAAAATGTTGTTGCATTTGGCTATTCTCCAGTAAAGCACAATAGCTCGTACAGAGCTGCCAACCTTGAGTGATGAACATTCTAAACAGGGGGTAGCCAACTTGTGGTACCACGTCTCTATATCACTCCCAACCTCATAGGATTGTGGTGGGAGGGGGGGAGAGATTTGGTGATTTGTCTACACAGCCTTAATTTTTTACATTTTTCCTCATTTGAGAGATTGTAAATATCTAATACAGCTATTGAAGTGATGGGATTTTAATTCATGCACCAAGTAAAAGAAATACACTTTTTTTTTTTTAATATGGTAACATTTTGCAAGTTATTCTATAGTATGTAAACAGGATGGACTGGCCAATGACGTGAGATTTTCCAATTATAGGTTAATGCTTTACTAGAAAGTGACGGGGCAGACATTACCTGCAGATAAGTGGTTGGGGTACACCCGACTAAACTTGGGACCCTATTCTGCATACACTGCACACTGAGCTTTGCTCGAGTGGATCGGGTGATGTAACAAGCCTGAATGAATGCGGGTAAGGGAAAGGCCTCCCGTGCCTGCAAAGCTCCTTACTAATGTAAAAGTGCACATTCATAGTCTCAGTTTAACAGGAAAAGGGTTAAGATATTTCCCTTGAACAATAACTAAATGAAAGCAGCGTAGGACCAAGAGTGAAGGCTGGGGAGAGATTTTAATGTTCTAAAAGGTTTCTATCAGAAAACTCAGTACTAAAACGTCCTACAGCACAGAATGTTAGAGGATTTTTTTTTTTAAATAGACAGGGGAACGGCCCATTCAATCCATTAGAAAATATTGCCAAGATCTTAATGCATTCTAGCAGTGTTCATATCTTTGTTACACTTCCATTGAGTGATGGGTCTTTTCAGGTCATCATGGGCAGTTGCTTACTTTTGTGTGGCTGATAACTCAGGTGGGGGGTGAGAAACAGGGCCACCTTCCTCCTCTCCCCCCCCCCCACCCCCCGTTTCTGGCATTCGCGGCCCTGTTGCATCATGTGAGCAATTATTTCTGGAGCGATCCTATGACACGGAGGTGCTGGAGTTCCGGTGGCACCAGACCACATGGCTCTGAAGGTTAGTTTTCCCGTAAGCCCCAGATCAGTATTTTTGTATGTGCACAATTATATATTATGCTCTTTACAGGTTTTGGAGCTTTTTTAAAAAAATAAATAAAAAAAAAAGGCATTAAAAATCGGATGGTTCATTGTAAACTGCCGCTAAACATTAGGGCATGTTCCTGTAAGTCCGTTATACTCGTTCTTTAAAGGTTTAGTCCTGTACAATGTAGTCGGTGTTAAATGCGCGAGACTTCATTAAGTAGATAATGAAGATACCATAGCGAAGAATACAAACTGACAAAGAACCCCACTTCTTGATTTGTACCAAAAAAAAAACCCCCACACTATTCCCTAATCCTGGGTGGTCCCATTTGTGCTTAGAACATACTGTTAGACATCTATCCAAGGCGCCTACTCCAAATTATATAGGGCAGTGGGTTTCAAACTGGTTATCCAAAGCATCCCAGAAGTCACTTCAGTCTCTTTCCTGCAGTATTTATATTCAATTTGTTTCTCATTTAGATCAGGGGTGAGCAACTCCCAGTCCAAGGGGCACAAACAGGTCGGGTTTTCAGGATCTCCGCTTCAGCACAGGGGTTGCAGTCAGACAGCCACCTGTGCTGAAGCAGGGATATCCTGAAAATCCAACCTGTTGGTGGCCCTTGACTGGAGTTGCCCATCCCTGGTTTAGATACATGTTGACTCAGCAGCAAGTTACTTGCTTTAAGGGGAACTTGCTTTAATGTCTGCAGGGGAACAAAATGGCCCCAAATCTCACTGGTTCAACCGGAATCCAGTTGCAGATTTCCAAAGCATAGCCATTTAAATCCCATAAGAAAAGAAACACTGGTTACTTCCCCGAGAAGCGTCTCCAATAGCTGGGGCCCTCAGTTACATAGTGCAGTTATGCTCTACAGCAGGGGTGCACAAACTAAGGGGTGTGACATTGCAAGGGGGGCACCACGCTTAGAGGGCCCCACACTCTTCCCCAAAACATTTCAATTGAATGCCAGGCAGAGCACGGGGTCTCTAATCGCCTCCTACCTGCTCTCCGGTTTCTCTTGACACACGGGGCCTTGACAATGTGGCATCACAGACGCGGGAGAGCAGAGGGGGCACGAGCAGCAGGGAGAGAAGGCGTGGGAGCAGGGAGAGCAGGCGAGGAGGGAGAGCGTGTGACTTAAGTTTGTGCATCCCTGCTCTACAGCGCTGGTACTCAACTCCAGTCCAAGAACCTACAACAGGTCAGGTATATATCCCTACTTCAGTAAAAAAAAATGATAGCCAACTGTGCCGACGCCTGGACATCCTTAAAACCTGACCTGTTGGGGGTCTTTAGGACCACTGCTGCCTTAAGGAAGTGATACTCTCTTCCAAATAAGTGGTCCGCCATGTAGAAAAGTTGGAGAACCCCTAGCTCAGGGAGACCCCAAGACATGCAGAAGAATATCTGCAGAGAAGCAATGATCATACGGGGGGGGGGGGAGGGGTAAGAGGTCATCCCTTTAGCTTCTCAATGGCCGGCTACAGGCTGGGCATTTTATTCCAGCAAGGACAACATACAGGCCTCGTGTTAGGGCTTCTGAATTGTCCACAAGGCAACCAGCAATTTGGCCATCTATTTATTCTACACTATAACCCCTTGCCGCTGTGGAGGCATGCAACGCGCCGATGTGTCACAGGCCACCAAGGAATGATGCAGAACTATTGTGAGTCACCGGGATTGGTAATGCTTTTACACAGAATGGAAGTTTAATGACAAACGCTGTGCAAGATAAAGGAAAACTTTAACTGTTTATTCTTTAGCAACAATACAGATGGCAATTTCCTGCATCACTACATGAACTGGCCAAGATGGAGTGTTTAAAAAGGCAATGAATACTCACTTTAGGTGATGAGTTGGAAGGCATTGGAGAAAAACACCACGGTTAGGACGGTTAATGACAAACAGTGGAGGCTGAGGAAATCAACCTGAAAACATGCACTAACAGTTATAGAACGATGAGTGTCACTTAAAAATAAAAAATAGTTCTATACAATATGTTCATTTGGTCATGTGCTATTTACAGATTTTACAAAAACGCACAGTTTGAGTCGAAGTTACATCCCTAACGCTGGTCAATACAGGTCAGTAAGCTCGCATTAGCAAAATAATAATAATAATTAAAAAAAAAACAATATAAAGATGAATGGTTGTGTGCGGAAGCATGTAAAATAAATCCAGCCTTTAAACTTTGCAGTGCAAGCTTTTGATCACACGCACACACATTACAAAATGTCTTGTATAGAAAAACCTTTGAAAGAAAATAAGGAACTTGGGTGATAATGCAGTTTGTAAGACAAGACATCAAGTTCTCTCCGTCCGTTTAAAAAGGTTTTATTTTCTTTTGACTAGGTTATGACGCGACCCCTGACTTGGGCAACACTGGCAAAAACAATGTCTTACAATAAAATACATTAGACATTTAAA
This sequence comes from Ascaphus truei, assembly GCF_040206685.1. Classification (NCBI taxonomy): domain Eukaryota; kingdom Metazoa; phylum Chordata; class Amphibia; order Anura; family Ascaphidae; genus Ascaphus; species Ascaphus truei. Next base: position 6,585,976 of record NC_134495.1, read on the forward strand.
TAAATAACCTTAAAATCTATGAGGGGGGAGGGGGGGGGGGGGAAACAGATTATTTCAACCTGAAAAACAAACAAACCATTTTCTGCACAAGCGAGATTAGGCATACCTCTTACAGGGATTGGTGTAAACAGCAAATAAAAAGTGAAATGAGACTGGAAAAACAAAAATACTGACTGAGGTAGCAGTACTCTGCTCAGTGCAGAAAAACTGGCTTATGGCTAAAATAGACCGTTAGACAGCATAATGGCATCAAATCAAATGACCATGCAGAAAAAGACAGATCATGCTTTAGTTTCAGAAAATTAATCACACATTCCCTAAATCTGCTGCCAATTTTCTGCAGATAGTGTCCATTGGATCAACTGTATTTCCGTTCTGTTTCCTTTTTACAAGGATGAAGACTATGAAACAGAACACTGTACATGCTTTCTCATCTACAAAAAAATATTTGCATAAAATAGTGTTCGTTCTCTGTACATGTCAATGGATACCAAGTGTATAAAATAAAAATCGGAACCTCTGACCCGCGCCAGAGTCAAGAGGGGAGGGGGGAAAGCAAAAGCTCCAGGGCAGGGCGGGCAACTCCAGTCCTCGAGGACCACCAACAGGCCAGGCTTTCAAGATATCCCTACTTCAGCACAGGTGGCTCAGAGGCTTAATGTGACTGAGCCTCCTGTGCTGAAGCAGAGATCCTGAAAGCCTGACCTGTTGGTGGCCCTTGAAGACTGGAGTTGCCCAGCCCTGCCCTGGAGTATGAAAAACAAAAATTGCCCTCACCAGCACTATGTTCATGTGAAAATTCAGCAGAAAGACAGTTGCTTTAAACAATAAAATAAAAAATATAATAATAATTATGGTATTAACTGGTTAAGTCAAACATTTCCAATCTGTTAAACTGTCAGTCAAGACCAGAACATTTCAGTAAAGTTAGTGTCGATGCTGTAAAGCCAGACAACCAAGGGTAACGTGATAAACACAAACGGCCAGGAGATCCCTTCGGTGCATGCGGAAAACGAACACGGTTTGGCTGCAGGCTTTTCACACTCTTTACCAGGCTCCAGGTAGTTACGGGCAACAAACTTAAGCATCTCATCCAGAAGGATAACCGGCAGCGAGATTTTCAGCACCATCAGCCACTGTATCAAGTTCAACGGGGTGATCTGGAAAATGAGCTACAGAAAAAAAACAAACAAAAAAAAAAACAGGGAAGCCGTTACGTGAAGAAAATGCAGTCACAAATCACCTTGTTTCAGCTTTCCCCAGCAATGTAAACTTACCGGTAAGGGTTCCACGTAAAGAATAAGGAAGTGAAGAGACATGGACAAGCAGATAGAACCCAAAAGCCACACGTTCTCCCACGGGGGCATCCTCAGCAAGGACTGGTTTTCAGACAAGCTTGGAAGAAAAGACAAGTCAGAATGAAAGCTAAATCTCATGTATGAAGGAGATGTTCATAAGAGCAAGCAACAAGGTTTGCTTTTCATGTGGATATCATCTCCCCCTCGAGGCCCAAAGTCGGACCAGAAATTTGGGGGCAAGCCGCCAACAAATTGATTTATATTCAAGACCAGTGTATGCACATCCCGCAAACAAATGACATATTCCTCAAAATCTGGTGTGGGCCTGAAAAAGAGAACCAAGCTCTGGTTTAATCCCTTTGCTACTGAATGGTCCTGAACGCTGTCAGCTGTCAAAGAAGCCAAAGTTTATTCACTGGGAATTAGAGCAAATTCTAAACATGGCACTGGTACACGTACGGCATTTTTCAGTAGGCCACCAATACATTGTTTAGCCAAGAGATACTTCAACCTATTGAATGGCCGTAAAAAGCACTCAGTGAAGCACTCTGCACAGACAATTACTTTTTATATTTGGAACAGCTGCCTGAAATTCAGTTAGACTCAGATTCATACTCCCCCCCTTCCCCCCCCCCCACCCAAAGCAATAATCTGTAGTTCAGATGTGGCAGCCAAATAAAACATGTGGAGATTCTGGGCTTGTTTACATGACCCCAAATCTAAATGTTTTACATTGTGATATTTCAGGGACATGAATAAAAGCTATTTAGGGATTCATAGTTGCATTAAGTGTCATGTACAAAGCTTTTATTCTAACCAACTATACATGTTGGAAATCCCTTAGAAGTAAGCAAGCCTAATAATGCTCGCCACAATAGCACCACAATAACATTGGAGTGGTGTTTTTCTAAGCACACGGTGCAGCGTTTCAGTGGCGACTGTGTACATTCGGCAAGCGGGAAAAAAAAAAGAAAGGGTCACAACCAGAATGTTGGAAACGGTCACCACGTATTTTAGAGCAAAATTGTGGTTATATGGTGTACCCAAAAATCAGATAAACAGAATTATGCATTAATAAACCTTTATGCTCGATTGCATAATATTATGCAATAGTACTACAATGTTACATCTTCGTTTGCCTATCGTAACGCGGATTCAATGAGTGAGCTCCCCCTTCTCTCGTCTGCTTCGTCTATAACTCCTTTTAGATGAACAACAGGCTGGTATAAGCCCTCAATATTACCAACAGTGCAATCATGATCTAGTAAAATATTTGCTCATCATAGTATTTCTCATATGGTGTGTGTAATGTATATCATTTTGCCCTGTGCTGTAATTCGTACAACATTAAAAAGTTGCAAGAGTTAAGCTACGTAACGGCTTCCACCATATGCAAAGTAAAATGGACTACCTGCTGGAAGATGCTACACTAATCTAAATGGCACACCCCTTTCATCTTGGGCACATGAAATATGGTTCACAACACGTGCTAAGATATATATATATATATAAATAAAAAAACCCTAAATGAACTACGCAAACGTTTGACCTTATATTAGTTGTAGTTACCTGTTAAGGGCATTACACATCTCTATAGTAACGAGGACAGAGAGCGCCATGGTCATCGGATAAGGGGACTCGAAAATTTCACACGCAACGCCTTCAAATTCAGGGTTGTCCTCTTTGCACTGCAGAAAATGGCTCTAAAATGAACAAGAAAGTATATGGTCAATGTACTTGGTCACAATGGACTAGAAATGCATCAAGGTAAAGAATGTGTTTAATAATTATGGAAACCGGTTAGTTAGAAGTGTTGATGCACTACATTGTAACAAATGTCACTATAATCCCGATATCTGCCTACCTTGCAAATAAAGTCATGTCAACAGGTAGACATGGATTGTATATTCCCCCCCCCCCTTCCCCGAAGACATTACACTAACATGGTAAGCTTCCAATATATTAAAAATCAGGTATAAATTGAGCCAGTAACTTTACAATAAGGAATCTGAAGTGAGGAAAAGGATTTACCAGCTGGTAGTAGGTTATTCTCGGACCCTCTTCAGTTGCAATGAACCACCAGGCAGCAGCACCAACTGTAGCAGCGCCAACATAACCTATGGAAAACGAGACGTTAAACTTCTGTAGTCATGGACTATAAAAGTGTGTTGTGCTAATGCGTCAGGGTTACTAGTGCAGTCCCCACCAGTGTTAACAGATTGACCATGTTGCACGTTTTAGCACGACGACATGCCGAAAACAGTTACGGTAATAAAACTTGAGGGGAAAGGGCAAAACACTGTGTGCACGGCCTACTTTCCACGGTCTGACTGAGCCAGAAAGTGCAGCAGATGTAAATTAGTGGATAATGCAATCCAAACGTTTTTAAAAATCGAAACAAACTGCGTCGGTTATGAAAGCAGCGAGACTATTATTGCACTTACATCCAATAGCCAGATAACGAAAGAAGAGCCAGCCACTGATAAGTGGTTCCTTAGGATTCCGTGGGGGCTTGTTCATAATGTCCAGATCAGGTGGGTTGAAGCCCAATGCAGTGGCGGGAAGACCATCAGTGACCAGATTAACCCACAGAAGTTGGACGGGTATTAAAGCTTCAGGGAACCCCAGAGCAGCAGTCAGGAAAATACTAAGGCAGAAAAAAATAAAAAAAATAAAAGTTAATGAAAAATCCAAGACACGGCCCATAACAAAGGCAATTTTTAGGGCGCGCCCATAAAGATAAAACTAGAATTGATATAGCACAAGTATGGCCGTCTTCTTGGGAGTACTCGTATATTTACAGTAGATAAACTACAACGGATATAGAAAGTTTGTGCAAAGGTATTTTGCATTGTACTACTGTGCATTTAAAAAGAGGATCGTACAACACTGTTTAAGGTCCTTCTTGCAGTGTTTGAGCGGTTTAGAATAGTCTAAAAACTTCTTATATTTAGAATACAATTTCCACTTACCCTAGTTCCAACATCTATAATGATGTACATGTCCTATGCAAACTGATAATATTCACATACTTAAAGCTAGTTAGACACCCAGTCCCACCATTACCCCAAGCTTTTTCCTCATAGGATTCAAATCACATTCAAATAAATATCCACTTTAATATTCATACCAAACTACTTCTCCAACATTAGAAGAGATTAGGTATCGGATAAACTGCTTCATGTTGTTGTAGATGGCACGTCCTTCTTCTACGGCTGCCACAATGGTAGAGAAATTGTCATCAGCCAGCACCATTTCAGAGGCACTTTTAGCCACAGCTGTGCCCGATCCCATAGCTATTCCGATCTCTGCTTTCTTTAGCGCTGGCGCATCATTTACACCATCACCGGTCTACAAGAGACAATTTGTAATGAGACCAATTCTAACAAACAATATTACCTGCTAAAATCACATGAATACCATTGTGGTTCAACCACTTAAAGCATTTAAGAGCATGCCAACTTCTCGTGTAATAAATGTAATTGAATACACATTTTTATTCAAGCATTCTTTTGTTGCGGAAGGACCTTGGATTGTCATTAACAGCAGTTGCCATCTGTATTGAACTCAGACGCAAAGTTTGTTTAGGAACAAACCTACTTTGCATTCCTCAATAATAAATAAATAAAATGTCAGAAGAAAAAACACTTTTCGCTCTCGAGATTTGCCATTAAAACAAAAAAATAGCCATGACCATAAAGCATTCAATCTTATTTGCACTAATTTGTTACATTGTAAGATCTTAAGGGAGGGGACACCTTCCAATATGCATCGTGTGTGGTACTATATCCTTACAATAATGTATGCAAGTTGCACACTTGTTGGTAACATAATACAATCCTTTCTTACCATGGCTGTGATCTCATCAAAAGACTGCAGGAACTCTACAATTTTCGACTTATGAGAAGGTTCCACACGAGCAAAGCAGCGGGCATTCAAAACAGCGTCCCTCTGTGCAGCCGGGGACAACTCATCAAATTCACGCCCTGTGTAAGCCTTATCTGTCACATCTTCATCTTCACGGAAGATACCAACGCGGCGGCAAATTGCAATAGCGGTTCCCTTGTTATCTCCTGTAATCATGATCACTCGAATGCCGGCCAGTCTACACAGTTTTACGGAAGCAGCCACTTCTGTTCTTGGAGGGTCCAACATGCCGACACAGCCAACAAATGTCAGATTGGTCTAAAAAAAAAATAAAAAAAAAAAATAAACACATATTGACCTGAACTACCAAAGGAAAAATGTAGTGAATAGCAGAACTGAATGCTGCAAAAGCCTCTACTACATCAAGGAAAAGGCTTTCATGGAGCAGAGTGCATTACAGTAGTAGGCTTTGGATGGCAGCCTCTTCCACCCACTTCTAGAGTCCGCCATTTTGCACTGTGAACACCAACATTTTCATCTGCTTTTATAATGGAGGTAGAAATTGGTGGAATAGCAAGGCTATTAGAAAATATATGTATAGATGAGATGCATTATGCGGAGCTGATTTTTTTTTTTTTTTTTTAATTCAACAGGAGTCTCAGCTGTACAAGAAATAGATCAATCCTAATCCAGTTTTAAATATACCACAGTCCTAAAATTCAAAAATCAACTGCTCTGTATAAAAAACACACAAAAAAAAAAATATTCAATTATTTTCAAAAGTGATTTAAAGAATGTATGGCTTCATAGTCGTGTGAAAAAAATAAAAATTACAATTTCACAAGTGTGTCACCCAATAAAGACACTTTCTGGAATAAAAAAAAATAAATAAAAAAATGTTTGGTGTGAAAAAAAAAATAAATAAAGTTATTTGAAATGTAATCCAACGTTAACGGTCACTGATTGCCGATTACGCAATTCATTCACAGATGTCCCCACCGTCCGTGATAGCCCTTAACTGAAGGTTTTCTAACCAGTTTGTGAAAGTGCCACCATTTTTTTTGTTACCAGTTTGTCCCCAAGAGCTGGTAAACACCTTGACCTATAAAACAAGCATGTTTTAAATAGCTACCACGCCTCTCTAAATGAGACCGCATGTGGATGTGAGCAAAAAGCATTTAAAGGCTTACCTCATAATTGATGAAATTGGTCGACTCCTCAAGCTTCATGTCTTCTTTTCTTGTTGGATTATCGTGCGTTGCTAAAGCCAGACAACGCAGCGTGTCTCTGCCAGATCCCCACTCCCTGATAACACCCATAACCTTCTGCTTAACTACTGCAGTTAAAGGCACTCTTGAGCTTCCAACACGAATATGGGTACATCTTTCCATCAAGCCTTCCGGAGCCCCCTATGGGATAAAAAGAACATTATGCTTATTTATATTTATTTATTTTTAACACACTGTTGCCACCTCAGGAACGAAATGGTTAATACAGACAGTGTGTCTTATGAAGGCAACATTTTAGGATTTCAGTTACCTGCTTTAATGCTCGCTTGCCAAACGAATTACAACATAATATAATTTACTTGCTTTGCTCATGCACATGTGGAGCACACATCTAGAACGACTTAAAAGAACGCTAAACTCCCCTGTCACTGTGTTCCATTAGCTGCCTACATCTTACTTGCCTTTACAAACATTTTGCTCATGGAAGTGCGACTGGGTTTATTTGGTGTACAGTACACAGACATGGACTTCCGGTCTCTCGAAAACTCCAACGTTACTTCCTTCTTCATCAGTTGTTTTATTACCTGCAAATAAGACATTGACGGTATATTAATTTTGTACAAAATGAAGCTTGCCGTTACAGGAACGCTACAGAAAGAATGCACGAACTGACCGAGTTGCAAGCGTTTGCACGTTCAATTTTGGTAAGCCCTTTCAGATCAGTGTCGAAAACATTCATCTTCTCAACCAGACAGGTGAGTGCCGTCTCCGTAGCTTCTCCAACTTTCTCATAAACTCCCTTTGCCTAATTTTGGGAGGGGGGAGATAATTAAAACAAAATCAGAAATAAGAGCGAGACTGCACGTTAGCAGGTGTGGTCATCAGCTGATGGCCGTTTTACTACATAAATATATTAAACTGATGAATGCTTTGTATATATTAAATGTACATGTGTGTAATGGAGTGAATTTGAGTTGTTTAACATCAGGATACACCAATCATCTGTCTTCACTACAATACACAAAGGGGGAACCATTGTTGCGGTGTTCTACCTAATTAGAAAGTGTCTCCAACGTATAGAAATGAAACTAGGGCAAAAGCACAAATATTATGGCTCAGTGCGCATGACTAAAGTAACTGTGTACACGCAAAGTAACGGGCTTTCCCCATGGACACGGCCTTTCCACTTAAACAAATGGAATTAAACTAATGTGAAGTATCTCACGCATGGAAGATTTTAGGAATGTTTACACCAACCTCATTAAAGTCCAAAGAAGAATCATTGCAGAGGGCACAGATTGTAGCAAGTTCTATAAGGCCGTCATACTGGTGGCATTTCACCTGTTTGTCATCTTTCAGCCTATTACAGGGTAAAGAAATAAATATATATTTATATATATATATATATATATATATCACACGAAAATCTGCAGAATTTCTGCCTGGGATTGGCATACAGATGCAGTGATTAATCCATTACCGAGGGTGTGGATATAAATGCACTAAGAAACAAATCTGTTGGTGTGGCTGCTGAGAAATAGAAGTGGAAGATTGCTTACACAGTTACATACACGAGGAAGCCACCAACCACTTAATTTGCCCGGATTTAAGGTTTATATATATGTAGGAAAAAAATCCAAACAATTGGTGCTGGAATCAAAACCGTACCCAGCAGCCACCAGCAACAAACTTAAAAGATGTAATTTAACGTGCAAGTGATTATTAAAGAGCAGTAAAGTGTATATACTTACACTTCTCCCATGGGAGCATATGTGGAACCAGTTATAGAAAACTCGTTCAGAAAACAATTATCTCCTTCCAACCGATCCACAACAAACATCTGCAGGAGAAAAACGGCAGGAGGATTAATGCTGGTTAGAAGTCTATACTGCAGGGGAATGTTTAATGACGATTTAAAAAATTCTAATTACAACATTTGCCCTTTAAAATAAGCATTTCTGGAAACCTCCACCCTAGCCTAGCACATTTTTCCGCCAGACATTTCTAACGTTTACCCGATTGTCAAATGATTCCTTCCCTAGAAAACCAGCCATTCCTATGGTAAACAGGCCATCAATTGCTTACCACTGGCCAGAGCATGAACACAAAAATGGGAAAGGGATGTATGCTCTAAATAAAATGGGCCACAAAATTGACGATGTTACTAAACATTTTTACACAAAACATGTTGATTAATAAGCACAGATTTGGGCAGATTACTCCTGTGCATTGCAGGTTGGAAGCAGCAATACTTTGAATTTTGCAGCAAAACAAAACAAAAACCCCTTCTGACAATGCTTTTCATTAAGTTAAATATGTTAGCTACCATGCCGCGTTAGGGCACTGCAATACCTTTGCTATAGCAGATAGTGTCAGCAAACAGGTTAAGTAACAAATGTGTGTAAAGATTATGCTCCACAGGTTAACCATTGCCATATTTTCTGGCTTTTTTCTTTTAAAAGAGAACGCCTACTTTGACTAGGGCGGTTATGCAATAACACTGCAAGTAGTCTCCTACTGAATACTGATCAGCAACTGCTTTGTCTCTCCTGGGTGGACATGGTATCGTTTAACTTTGTATGGATCAAGTAAACACCAATTATTCACGTTACTAAAGAACAAGTCATATGTTTGTATTTTTTTTCAATTATACAAAACGCTCAATAAACCACATTGCAAAAGGGGTTTCAACATTTTAAATTCTGGTCTGCTACAATTTCAAAGTAAAAAAACAGAGTCACGGACCAAGGAGCAAGTGAAAAATCTATTATTCCTTTGGATTATTCAATCATTGTGTGGCCCCCTCAAGCAAAGAGGTGATTTGAAATGAAAACCGTCAACACACAAACAGTTTTATTTTATGATTCTATCAATATCTCGATCCCATTTCTAGTTAGAATGCTGTGAGGGATGGAATCATAACGGATTTCATGGGTGAACAGTCAATTTAACAGCCAGACAATACACCACAGGCTGGACTGACCAATCGTAACAAATGCAGGAAATGATTTTTTTGAAGTACTACTTAAATCTAGCATTCAAGGTGACATTGGGCATGAAGGCAATACACTGCTTAGTTAAGCAAGGGGCCAAATATAATTGACAAGTTAATAGTTTAGCGATTCAATTAAAAATGCAATATACAAAAGTTAATGTGACAAAATTCACTTTTCCATGTTACTGGCTGGAATGGTGAAGGGAAAACGGCTCACTTTACTCCGTAACCCATTCTGTAAAGTACAAAAGACATGGGCTAAAATCTCCAAATTATATAGATTATTCAAGGTGTGGTTGAAGCCTATCCCAGCTTCACATTGCAAAGCCAGTATAACCAGCCCCACACACTGATGAGACCCCAAAAAGTCGAAACAGCAGTTTGAGCAGGTTTACTGGCTCTGCACTTTAACCCAAGCTCTGCTGAAAAGCAGCAGGCATAAGCTTATAGGGGTCCATGTCAAAATGGAATTTAAGCAAAAGATGACTGCTAATGTGCATGTAATTTCCCAGAATCCTTTGCAGCAGTGGAAGCACGTTAGGAGAGCATGGTGAAAAGCAGGATTGCCGACCTGTGAAAGTGGGATTTTCATTTACCAAATTAAATATGTTACTCAACATGTGTGTGCCTGTTTAAGGACAATGTCCTTATGCCAATTGGCCTTGCCAGATGGATAAGTATGGATCTTATTTACCTATTAGAAAAAGTCTCTTTAGCCAATGTCCTCACACATCCTCTACATACAAGTTTAGCCACACAAAAATTACTTTAAAACTATATTGTACGTAAAACAACATTTTTATGTCAGTTAAAATTGTAATCAGTTTAGGTTCAAAATAGCCAATTGAAGCTTTTGAATACATAAAATAATCTAGAATTACATGAAGATGTATTGTATAATCTCTGCCAAAACAGGAGGATTTGCTTAACTGTATACCCCAAATTATGTCGAAGTGAACAAAACCAGTCGCACCACAAGCTATTATACAGAGAATACTGGGGTTGGGCAATATTCTCACAATAATGATATTAAGACATGTAGCGTGATTAAGAAAACTCATTAAAAAAAAAAAAAGTTAAGTTTTTAAAAAAAAAATTTTTTAAATGAAAGGCAAGGTATTATTTTGTTTTAACATATTACTTCTGCCTATCACAGAACATCAGAGAAATGGGGGGTGGGATCAGGCGGAAGGGGGTAAAACCATCTTCCAGAGGTGTGTGCTGGTATTATTGAGCACTGAATGCATGTGTCCCCAGATATTCCTTCTATCAGGCTGCAGTGACAAACGGTCACTACTACGCCAATGACTTCCATAGGCGAGAAGTATAGCAATAACACATTCAATGTCAAACATTGTTATTATCTTATCGGTATATACTGCCCAACTCTAGTCACCAATGCCACTAAATTCATAAGACACCAAGAAGAGTCCGCTCCCTGGCGCCTTGTATATTGGCGTTAGAACAGTGGCTACCAACTGTATTTCCCCTTAACTTTTTACATCTGTGTCAATGTCACTTACAAGACCTATATTTAACATCGCTTTACTTTTTAACGCTGCAAAAGTTGCGTCAATATTGTGCTGGTTCTTAGCTTGCCATTAGCAGAGGGAAACAGTCAGATTACTGCAGAGTACCACCTGGTGTGGCAGTAAGCATCAACAGCGATGCTCTTACCACAGAGGTGGAGTATTCACTGGTTTAGAGGACTTGAGGGCAGTCGGTGTGATCCAGCAGAAACATTTTTTGGGGGTCTCGGACGTTTAGCGTCAGTATAGTTGAGACTTAATTTCCTTCGAAGTAAATATTTCTGTATTTTAAAAATTGGATGTGGCAGTCAAATCTCAGGCTTTCAAACAGGCAAATGTATACATCAAGCCACAGATGTAGCATTGGGCTTCTGTCGCTTGTTGTATACATTTACCACGCTCAATAGCTCTCCTTTTTGACACATTTTATTGGGGCTCAGGGGTTCCTAAAATGACCTTGCTGGGGTTCTGTGTTTTTCAAAACAGGTGAACCAAGGAAAAGCATCGATTAAAACAAAATGTTTTTGTATAAATAGCGTGACGATTTATACACTTTTTTTTTTTACAGGAGCAGCAGATGAGTTCCAAAACCAGCAAGAATCACCAGGTATTGTGCAACGTTTAAAAGAAATCCCTTTAGGACTGGAAGAACTTGTCAACACACTTCTATGATGTGCTGTAGGAAAATACATGCTAAAAGGCCCCACCCACTTACCCTACAGACAGACATCTGGTTAGTAGTCAGGGTACCAGTCTTGTCAGAGCAGATAACCGAGGTGCAACCCAGCGTTTCCACAGACGGCAAGCTCCTAACAATCGCATTCTTCTTGGCCATTCTTCTGGTCCCCAAAGCCAAGCAGGTGGTGATGACAGCGGGCAGCCCCTCCGGGATAGCAGCAACAGCAAGGGCCACTGCAATTTTGAAATAGTAAATGGCTCCTCGAATCCAAGACCCTCCATGGACAGGATCATTGAAGTGCCCAATGTTGATCAACCAGACAGCAACGCAAATTAAGGAGATCACTTTTGAAAGCTGCTCCCCAAACTCATCCAGTTTCTGCTGCAGGGGAGTCCTCTCTTGTTCCGTTGCAACCATTTCATCACGAATCTTTCCAATTTCGGTGTTCACTCCAGTTGCTATAACTACCCCAATAGCTTTACCAGCTGCAATATTTGTACCCTGAAAAACATTAGTTATATTGATCAACATGCTACTTTATATTAGTTGTATGTGTTACAGGTGTGCGTATATCTGTCTGTACACTAGCCATAGTTATGCCAATAGATTCTTTAGGGAGTTGTGTAATACACAATTACAAGAGGTGGGGGAAAAAAAAAAACACATGTCCATCAAGTTCAACCTTTACTACATTTAGACAACATATACTGATCCTATATTTGTACTTGCAGTATAAGGATCCAGAGAAAGCAAACAAAAAACCCCAGTGAAATATATATCTCATAAGGGGAAAAATAAATTCCTCCCTGACTCCAAATATTGGCAATCAGATTACTCCCTGGACCAACATTCTTCCCATTTGGTATATCCCTGTATACCGTTCCTTTCTAAAAAGAAGATATCTTTTGCATCTGCCATCACAGTCTCCATGGGTAATGAAATAAAGCAACATGGAGTAGGACAGGTTTTCAGGATATCCCGGCTTCAGCACAGGTGGCTCTGATTGAGCCACCTATGCTGAAGCAGGGATATCCTGAAAACAACCTGTTGGAGTGTTGTAGAATCAGAACAGCTGTCCGAGAGAAGTATACTTACGGAGAAGAGCATGTTCTTTTTGTCTTGGTTTACAGCACGAGGATCAGGGACTGGGTCAGTGTGTTTGATAACAGACACAGACTCTCCTAAAAAAAAAAAAAAAAATATGATCAAGATATACGTTGTAGTAGGAGAATAAGATATTTCCTTTCAAGGCAGGCATAAGTGAACGTACCAACAGAACCACTCAGAACATTGGGTCACCGAAAGAAACATGCAGGGAAGAGATTAGAAAAACAAAGCCCTTCACTCCACTGGGGATTTAGTTCATGTAAACAGTGTATAGCCAAGAATGTGTGCTTTAAAGAAAGGTCTCTCTCTCCATAGTAACAAGGCAGTTAAGTGAAACAGTCGTTGCAAACTCAAGACATACATTAAAGTAAAGAATGGTATATTTTATAGTTGGAAGCAAAAGGAAGGGATTTAACCATTGTAGTTTGAAATACCAGCAAGGTAAATTAGAATTCATCGGTATACTGGTTTGTTGATGGTGCCTACACAAAGCATTAAGAAAGGTGTCTGGAAGTGATTTAAAAATCCAACTTTTTAATAGAAATCCATGTATATAGCACAAATTAGCAGAAATATATTTCATTTTTACACAGGGACAGCAAGTCGTTTATATTCATACATGTTTATTCTACAGTAGTCGAACCCCTCTGCTTTACTACACGCATGGTATAAAGAAACATGCTGGCATTCCAGGAGGCAGTCCTGACATCCACTAATTTCAGCTTTTTTGGATGGTAACAATATACCAATATACCACCCCCCCCCCCCCCAAAGTAGCTCAGATGCAGAGAGATGAACACACTGCTTTCCTGACTGGGGGTTTGTTTTTATTATTCATCATATCCCAAGAGTATTACACAGTGTTGCAGCAGCACAAGTTATTTGTGTCAGTTACACTTCATAAAAAAAAAGCTTATCAAAATACAGACCAAAAAATTCTCTGCATACAGGATTGCACCTTGTAAAGGCGCAATCCATGCAATGTCCTTCGATAGATATGTACAAATCAGTTCTAGAGTATTAGATAATACTACATTCTTTTTTTAATATAAGGGGGCATCCTTTGATTTCTATAACAGGTTTAAAACCTCCCCAGCCGTACATGATCTTTGCAACACTTTCCCGTGATCATTTGTTGCCAATATTCCCTACAGTTTGAGCTACTAACAATAAATAATGTTACCTTAGTAATACAAGAATACATTGTAGCTGCCGAGTTACACTGACTGAAGCATTGGTTGAAACTGAAAGGCGGCCATTTAGTGAACCCTGGGAAGCAGGATCTTTGCTGATCGATCACGGAAGAACGAATCGATCAGCAGCTTAGGTTATTAGTTATCAATAAAGGCAATCAAAGGCTGCACAAATTGCTTTAAAAAAAAAAAGCAATATAATGTAAGAAAGATTGTACTTATACCATCATATAACCAGCTTTATGCTCAGTATCACTTTAGCCTCTACAACATTCAGAAGCGCAATGTTAAACTGCCTACAATAGTGTTAAGTATAAGCAATTATTCCAAATAGCCCTTCACTTTTCCTCTTTCCATTAGCAAAAAGGTATTATTAAACATGTTTTCACTCTTTACCACAGTGAGCGCGCCCCACATGTTACCGTCACAGCGCAAAAAAAAACAAAAAAGTGTGCATCGTACTAAAATAAATAAATTTGTATTTTGCTACAAAGGAGAAATGTATCGTATAACAAAGTTCTAATATCTGTAGTCCCACTGAATTATCTTTACAGTGTTCATCTTTTACAGTGAGGTTGTGTATGTCTGCCAAATATCCTCTGGTCTTGGCAGATCTTGACATTATTCCTGCTCAGAATGGTGTATACTTGAAGCAAGTATTCAGAAACATGCGTAACGCCTTTATGAAAAAAATTCCAACGTATTGCAACACTGCGAAACCAATGTAATATTTATAGACCTCACTTGTGAGCACTACTGTGGCTGCAAATGCATATGCCCTAATCAGACATGCCATGGTATCTAAAGGTTGAGGCATCACATAACTGGGAGTGTAACAAGGCACCGTAAGATAATACTTCTTGTATTAACCAATTAAGGTAGCCACGCTCACTCAGAAAGACGACTACTGAAATGCCAAGGAAATGATAGGACTGAAAAAAGAATCTGAAACAATATACGCACGGTAAAAAAACAAAACCTTTATTTAAAATAATAATAATAAAAAAAATAATGTTACTGACACCACCATGTTTTCTGTCGCATACAATGCAAAAAATACTTGGACTATACCAGGGGTGGCTACCTCCAGTCTTAAAGGGCCATCAACAAGCCAGGTACTGGGGATATCCCTGCTATAGCACAGATGGCTCCATCGATGGAGCTACCTGTGCCGAAGCATGGATATCCCCAGTACCTGCCCAGGTTGGGGGCCCTTTAGGGGGAGTTGGCCACCCCATGGCTATACAATCTGCAGGATTACCAGCAAACCCTTCTCAGCAGTGTGAGCGCCTCCGTCAAAAGCAAATAAACCATTTTACACAATGAAAAACGCACTTGTTACATACCTGTGAGGATAGACTGGTCCACTCGTAAAGTTGTAGATTTGATTGAAGTTAGTCGTATGTCTGCTGGTACTTTGTCACCAACTATAAATTTAAGAATGTAGAAATGCGTTACCAAGCTTTAGTACATAACCTATTAAGCGCAGGGGCGCGCAAACTTTTTTTTGCTGCGCCGCCTCTGCCTGTTCTGCTCCGGTGGTGCGCGGCATCATGTGCCATGGACAAGTCCTGACGCCGGCAAAGTGAAGGTAAATTTAGAGTTGCAGGGGTCTCATGCGATCTCCCGGCATTTAATTTAAATGCATTGGGGGGGGGGGGGGGGGGGAGGGGCGCAGGGCCCCTGCAACACCGCACCCCCCCGCCCCAGAAAGATCTTGCACCGCTGTATTAAGGACTGACAACATATACATTAATCTCAGTATCAGAAGTGCTTGCCATGAACCAATATGACAATGCATAAAAGTCTCTTATGCCATGAAGTTTACAACTTCAGGCAAAGAACCCATCAATAGAGATAGGCGAATCCGCCCAAAATCAGTTTCCTTGATTTTCAATCCAAAATCCGTTTGGCGGTGTAAAAGCCACAAACCGATTTGGTTGTTTTTAATCTGTGCGGATCAAAAAACGCCATTGGATACAACCAGTGGACTGATTTGGATACTACAAATTCACGCACGGGTTGCAGAATCCAGAGTGTATTGGTAATACAAATTCTGCAAAATGCCCCTTTTGAGATTGAGCCACTGAAATCCGCGGACCAAAGGAAACGGATAATCTGCGGCGGATCCAGAGTCGCAAAAACAAAACAAAGACGGGAACAGGAGGAGCAGAGAAGAGGTCCATTTCCTGTGCATGATAAGACAGAACTATACAAAGGGGTAGGTAAAGGAATTCAAATTCCCAAGATTTAGGTCACCATGTTTACAAAATAAAAACCACTTTTAAATGTGATTGGCTTATTGTGATTTCAGGCAGCATATCATTTAACCCGTTTGCTACCAGTCTACAATGACAGGCTTAAGTAATCTTATTCTATTAGTTGAACAAACACCAAAACGCAACCTTGTATCAAGGATAATTATACCACACGTCAATTCAAACCTGGCTGAAGATCCATTAAAACAGAATAGATTCCAGTCAAACTTAAAATGTCAAAGCTTTGTACTCTAGGTAGATGTTAACAGTGGACAAACTGAACTCCCATATCACGATACTGCAGGGACATGAATGCGCTTTAGCCCTAGTGGGACTGCTTATGCAATTAGTAGCAATAGTTTGTTTGAAGATCAAGTTAGACACTTTGTAAGATCTAGGCTGGTTAAATAAAAGACCCTCCTTACTAGGACAGCTAGACTCATTTCCAGTTTTTACCAATATTTTCTAATGAAAACTAATCTTGGCCAGGGGGTGTCCTTGAGCAGAGCAAGAAAAAAAATAGCACTGGCTCAACAATTATCAAGGCCAAAAATGGGAAAACTATTTGAATATGCTCCCCTGGTGTTGCAAGGTTTATATGTAGATATGATAGCAGCTGGTTTTTAGCCATCACAAATCAGCAGGATAATTCTATTGTCCAAGTAGTACAGGTCCCAACAGTTTTGCATATACGCCAGGTTTCTTTTACAGTTTTAAAAGCTATGGTTCTACCAGTTAAAAACAATACTACAAGTGAAACAGACAATTCCAGTCTTCTGCGATTCTGGCCATGAAAGTGCATGTGACAATAGCATTGTTCCAAAGTCTAATTCAGGGAGGCCATGCATTCAATGAAGTCAAACTAAAGTGGTCTTAACGGATATTTGTGTACGTTTGTTATGTTGTTTAAGGACCTGACGTAAGTTGGCATTTCTCACCATGTCCCATCTCCCCACAAAAAAACAGGACACGCTCAGGGGGCAAGATAACAAAAAAAAAAAAAGTTAAACTCCTATACACTTCTGGGAGGATTGCTGCTTTCCAGGTTTATTAACTGAAGTAAAAAAAACTTCAAAAATAGACCAAAGATTAGACTTACATTTAATTAGCACTATATTGCTTAAATTCTCGTGCTAAAAAAAAACTCTGCAATTTGCACATCACCTCCACATTAGTCATATGTCTTAATAGGGCCTTATTGGGGTGCAAGATAGAAATATATATATTTTTTTACTTTCTTTAATTGCTTTGAGATGGTGCCAGGACAGGACACCCTAAACAAGCAGCTATGCCATGTGGTCACACCGGTTGGCAGGAATGCAAATGGTTAGTACGGTTTGGTAGCAGGCTCTTTCACCTCCATTTCAACCAAGTAATTTAAAGGAAATATTCAAGCTGGGCAGACCCAACATTACAGAGTCATGCATTATCCATCTGCAGAATTGGAAAGCTTGGAGGGAAGATGGCGGAGGGCTCTATTCTTTATATTCTGGTGCTTGCAGATGTAGCAAAAAAAAACACCATATCGAAGGAAGTTGAACTGCTGCATGTCTGCAGGATTCCTCATTAAAACATTGACAACCGATTACAAAAAACGCAACAACCAGGAGATTCAAACCACTATTAAAAACAGAGTTAACACGCTTTTAAATGCAGTGACAATTCTTCAGATCATGTCAACTTTGTATTTTTAAATACGTTCCTACAAAAAAAAATAAGCAGCTATCCTGTACACCCAAAAACATTTGACAGCTCTAATCATTTTCACCACTGTCACTAATAACAAATTGGCTTGGGCAAAGATATAGGTCATTGGCACACTGCCTAGAATCCCATTTCCAGATATGCATCCCTGTGTGAGGTGCTCCTGTATTCCCATATATGGTCATCTCTCTACACATTCTATGGCAAAGCCCATACGTACAATACCAAACATAAAGGTATTAGAGCAATGTGTTCCACTAGCATCAACATCTTAACGCAAGTACTGTAGAAGATATTCAATAAATTGCAGCTTTGCCTAGACTTAAAAGCAATCTGACATTTACAGATGTTTATTAAAACAACCTTTAAACCTGCATTTCGCTCCGTTTCACACACACAATAAATTTGTCAGAGGAGAATATATGTTCTATGCCGGAATGGTAGTGCACATTGGCGGCGTCCTTTTAGTTGTGTGACTACCAAGCTTTGAAATTGTGACCTTCCAAAATTAACTCAGTCTTTCATCCTCAAAGCAGATGAAATGAATACCAATTGCCATAACCGCTTTGCAAAGTGCCTTTAAATTTATGACGTCAAGCCAGCATTATTAATGTACAATTCAATTTTTACTTAACCACATGTAAACCTTTCAGTATTTACTGTAATAATCCCAGCAACTGCACACAAAAACAGGGGGGATCTTATTTTTTTTTTAACCTATGGTTTGGATATTGATGAAATGCCTCTTAGCAATTTTAGATATTACACCTGTTTTAGGGGATTTTCAAGACAGATTACTTGTATACTTCTAGTGCCAATTTTCAGAGAATAACCAGCTCCAAACAATTTACAGATCGTGTTTTAATGGTTTTTCAATAAGCAGATTTTAGCAACAAACGAGACAAATCATATTAACATGACCCATCCAAAAATGTTAAACAATTCGATAGCATGGATGACTGATTCCAACAAATGCAAAACTATTGTTCAGTGCATATAAAACTTGGCACAAAAAGTGTGTGGCATAAGATCAATATCCGCAGAAGACATAACAAACCCACTCTTTATCCCAAGTCAATCCACCTTAGCAAATGAATGAATTCTGAAACGTGGACGGTCTCACGCGCAGAGGGGTAGAAACGTGGAAGTCTCACGCGCAGAGGGGTAGAAACGTGGACGTCTCATGCGCAGAGAGGTAGATTTAACATTTTTTTTCACCAATACAAAAAGTTAATTTTAAATATAACAATAGTAAAGATTTTTTTCTTACCAGCTACTTCAACAACATCACCAGGTACAATATCCCTGGCTTTGATCCGTTGTACACTTTTTCTGTCCTGTCGGTACACTTTGCCCATTTCAGGCTCATATTCTTTAAGGGCTTCAATTGCATTTTCAGCATTTCTTTCCTAATGGAAGAGAGGAATGCAAGATTAAGAGCGATTCAAATGCTCACCGACAAAGGGGATGAGGCTGTGCCCTGTGTCACAGATGTACATTTACACAACTCAAGGGAGAAACGTGGCTATAACACACTATTGGAAAGAAATACAGTTAACACTTGAATGAACTATATGTGATGTGTGCAATGTGAAGTGGTAAACAAGAGTAGAGTAAATGTGTCAGGCAAAATATACCAGTGCCATTGAAATTTAAAAAAAAGGTAGTTTTAGTTTATCTGGGAAAAAAATAAATAAATAAAAATAACTCTTAATATTCCATCTTTGAAAATATTCCCTTTACCACAAAAACAGCTTTAGAAAACAATTTTTTTTTTTTAAAGAATGTTAGGGAACGCTAAACCCTCCTAAAAAGATAACAGGCTGCATCATTCAGTGCCACAATTTCTGGTTTGATGAACAAGCAACTGAGCACAACTGTTGGAATGTTGCACCACAAGACTTATTATTTCCCCCTGTAAAGAGCATGGTGTTAGCTTGTCCTGCAGATAAGGAGACCATCGTTACAATATTGCTTTGAAAGGTGAACTATTTGGCCTTCACTGGGGGGGAGATATAAATAAATAAAACACCATGTAGTCAAGGAACGAGAGGGATGTGTTACATTTTATTGGACCAACAAGTAGTTGATATGTTACAAGCTTTACAACCACTCAGGGTCCTTAATCAGGTATGGCTGTCTGAGAGGTTTGAAAGCTTGTAACATAACTACTTTGTTAGGCCAATTACAAAAAAAAATCATCATACCCCCTACTCCCTTTGTTACTACATGGAAGAAAGGACCAACATGGTTTATCCACCCTTCTTTGCTTACTTTGGGAGAGAGAACCCACCCCCCCTAATATTTTGTACAATATGAAGTATGAAAAAAAACTGCACTTTCAGACCTCCTCTGAGAAAGGTACTTATTTCTCTTCATTACTTTGCACCAACATGCAGATTTAGACTACTTTTGACAGCAGTAGAGGTCTGTAGTTTAGCAATAGACATGAAAACTTTTTAACCACACTGGGCAAGATAAGAAACTCACACTACTTCTTGCACTTATATTACAGTGTCATAGAGATTACCATGATATTATCTTTTTGCATTTTTTAAGTGATGGGTTGTAGGAATAATCCTGCATGTTGGTATCAACAATGCAGATTATGCTGAGAATATGCAGAGTAATTGAATATCCACATCCGGCATTTTTTTATATGCACTGTGGAATTTTCTTTGACAAACGTCACTATGGTGGAGAAAAAAAAAAACCTAAATGAGGGAATAGCAAACCTTTTCTTACTCTAAATTAAGGCTCATAATGGAGACTTCATTCTTTTATAGTCTACTTGAAAGTATAATTAAAACCGGCTTATTACATTATCTTTATTGTAGCGTTGAGCAATAGTTGCCAAGAAACCCAAGAAAAAAAATACAAATTGAAACCTATTTTAGTTGGGAAGTACTGGGCGCGGGACGTTTGGCAGGTGGCCATTTAGCCGTGACCGAATGGCAGCCGCCGCCACAGACAGACCCTTTGCCGCACCACCACTTGAATCCCAGACGTTTTAAAGGCAAGTTCTTACTGGTAGGAAGTTAATTTATGGGGTTAACAGGTAAGGTGGGGTGGGGTTTAGGGTAAGGGCATTTACTTATCCTAGCGGCCGGCGGAATGAACCGCGGTTGGACATTTGGTCGCAGCAAACCGGCTGCAACTAAATGTCCTGGACTGCCTCAGAGCTCAAGTCAAATTGAAACAAAATTAAAGTTTCTAGCCCTAACAGTTGTAACGAGGGATCTTATTTCATTCTAAATATGGCTTGATGTTCGTCCAGCTTAAACAAACAAGGCAGAAGATCTTTTTCTGCTAAACTCCAACATAATATTGCTCGCAGGAAATCAGAAACGTCGAGTCCTTTGCAAGTTCCTGCATTTTGATTCTACACGCATACATACCCCCTAACACGCAAAGGAGAAAACCACAATCCAAGTGTTTTAGCAGAGGCCATAATTAACTTATTTTTGAGTGCACAAATAAATGATTATGCAACAGGATATTGCAACACCGGTAACAACGTTCTGAACAGAGCTGCTGAACAGAGCTGCTGAACAGAGCTGCTGAACAGAGCTGCTGAACAGAGCTGCTGAACAGAGCAAGTGACAGCAATTGTAGCCGACAGTCGAGATGTAAAATATAAACACTGTACTAAACACAAAAAGCAGGATTACTCCAGCCTGTTCCATAAACAGATTACATACTAGACAGTCACTGCATTTCTTATTATGCATTTTTCTTATGAACATTTTGAGCTGTACTAAAGTTTTCCAGGATTACACAACTCCCATGTGTGGGCGGTACATAGGAAGGAGTTACAAAAGCTTTTAAGAAATAAGTTACAATTAAGGTAAGTAAATTTTTTTTTTTTTTTTTTACATTAATTTAAAAAAGTGACGACTACATGCATAAAAATGAGTAGATTGCATATTTATGCTCATTCAGAAAGCGTCGATTTCGTCTGCAAGGTCTATCTTACAGTGTGACAACACGCATGTGTTTAACAGAAGAATCTACTACCATTCCCCTCTGGGTATACAACCAAATGCAAATACCTTCAGCAAGAAAAGGTATTCAGAGTACTGGAATAGTAGGTTATCTCTTGTGTGAACCAACAATTGATGTTTTAGGACAATTTTTCGAGAGTTACGATCATCCTCATCAAGTTTAACACACGCAACAACCAAGATAATCTAACAAAGAATGTTTTTACCTTTCCCTCTGATTTTACAACCACCACAAGACAAGTCAATAAATGGATGATAGGTGACCAATGTGGCATGCATGGGCAGTAGTGAGGAAGGGCCAAAAAGATAAAGAATCTCTGATTAGCGCTTTAGAAAATCGCAGATTGAGAGTTCGTTTTCTGGTGTATCAAAAAGCACGAACCATTTTAAATTCAAATGTTTTTCCTTGAGTGGACGGACGATCTGGATTTAGTTCTGGACACCTTATAACGCACATGAATCTGAAATTTATAGCCTTACACAAACCACAAAAACTAGAAGGCCATGGCAAAAACCATCAAGGACATTTAAAAATAGCTCAACAAATGCAGAGGTTTAAATAAAACACCAAGTCAGAAGAACCAAAATATACTTTGTAAAACCAGTCTCCTCCTCATCTGTATTTAATCTTTTAAGGGATCATATCCCCTTTTCAAAAGAGATGGAAATAGCCACATAAACCTTAAAGATTCGAGAAGTATAACGAGTCTTGCCTTGCACACTCATCAAACCTGGCTATGAGCATATTTAGAGTTTACTAGTACTTCTTTACCCACTATTTGCCTTTTCAGATTGCCATTAGATAGGCATTGTTTTTGCGAAACGGGGAATACCGAGGTGCAATTTCTTTGTACAGAAACTATACATGTTAAAAATGGTGTGAGAATCGCCTACAATACAGAAAAGCGTGCATAAACTGATGTTTAAATAGGCAAGGACAAAACCGCCATACTAGGGAGGAGCATCGTACAAGCCAACAAAATAAGCAAGTCATTAAATGACCACAGCTTTTATGTATTATATTTCTCGCCCCATAATAGGATGCAGTGTAAATTTGAATGCAGCCATCTGAAGATATGGATTTAAGATGCATATGTAAAACATAGCCCTAACTTGATATTAAAGACATGCCTTGGAAAGTTACTGCTAAAGCTGAGCCATAGCACAAATATTTACTCACCTGCCACACACCCACAATAGCATTGGCTACCAATATAAGTAAAATTACAAAAGGTTCCACAAAGGCTGTAATTGTTTCTTCACCTTCTTCAAACCATGCCAAAACCTGAAATATGGAAACAAAAAAAGACAATTAAAAAAGGAATGAAAGACTAGAATCCATAAGAAAAAGATGTGATCCATAAAACAAAATAAAGTTCCGGTCCATATAAACTATAAGATATTTATGAGCTCTTATTACATATTTGGCATGCTTCTATTCTAGAGTACATGACCCTCTGGCCTCAATTCCCTAAATAATTATAATTATAAATAGCCCTACTAAATAAAAAAACAGTTATTACATGAACTATGCATGTTCGGCTATGTTTAAAGTAGATCAAAACAATAAAGTTCATCGGAGTCTGCAAACCACGTATACAAATAATAAGATTTCATGCACAGTGTGTCAAGTTGTGTGGCTTAAATACAGGATTTACTAAAAACCACTATGCAGTAAAACAATTTAAAATATTACTACATTCATCTATTGCTAACATTTTCAAAACATGAAGATCTTGATGAAAGACACCAAATGTAATCTTGTTATACCCCGATGGCCAAGTACTACCCTGATATATATTAATAAAAATAAAAAAAATACACTGTGTGTCTAATGCCGTCTCTTGGCGCACTGCACAGCAACACCAAAATGGAATTAAAATGTCATCTGATACGCTGCCATGTTTATCTATCCCGGGAAGTTGACAGCCCGATAGGGAGATGCAACTGTTCATTCAAAATAAATAAAGTAGTGCTGCTTTTGAGCGATTGAGACTTTTTGGCCACTTAAGAAATAGGAAAAAGGGCATATTAAGCATGTGGAGATGATACCCTTTCAAGGAAGGAATAAAAAAATAAATAAATTGTAGTCCGATTGAATAACCTATATTGCAATAATATCAAACATAATACTGATAGCCATTTGGACCATAGCTATTTAGCACGTCGGCATGTGGACATCTTTTCCCATTGACTGGTTGCCCATCATTCGAATACAGGGGTGATAACTCCTGTATCAACGGCCAACAAGCCAGGTATTGGGAACATTCCTGCTTCAGCACAGGTGGTACAGTCATTCTGACAGCCATCTGCTGAAGCAGGGATATCCTAACCTGTTGGTGGCCCTTGAGGACTGGAATTGGTCACCCGTGTGCTTCTGGGTTGCAACTGAAGGTCTTTATGAAAGGTCATGTCCCTTGTTTTAAGTCACTCACCTACATGTAATTAAGGGTTATAATAAAATATGATTTTAAAATCTGTAAGGATATACAAAAAAAAAAAAAAAAAAAAGCCAGATTTCATGGAAGTTCAGATAAATAAATATTTATACCATTTGTCTTCAGAACCCATGTAGTAACATTAAGTATCGTGCAGAAATGTGTATTTTAGACCCTATTCAATTTAGAAAAATGCGGTTTACAAAAACAAAAGAAAGTGGAGTGCTGTAGCAGCCACAAAGACTGCAATAGTGTCAAATGTCAAAATAAAGCCCAGTAACGCAAACACAACCAAATTACAGTTGTTAACACAAATTGATGGGGGGGGGGGGGGGGTTCCAGAGGCATTAATGGACAGTTGGGTCAGGTTTACATTGCTTTATCTAGACATACTGTGTGCCAATAGAAACCTGATCCACATATACATTTAAAAAAAATGAATAGTACTAAAATATGATCTATAGAAAATGGAATAAATGTCAGCTCAAATGATACACCTTAAACCCTGGGAGTCTGGGCTCCGCCACATGAAAACTACAAGCAGAACTCTGACAATGACCTTTCACCTCATTATAGAAATCAGGACAAGTGAAGTGAAACACGTGGCTCTGAATACCTGTTACATGCGCTTTAAAAGGTCAACAGGAAGGTCACAACTTCAACATGTTTTATATTTGATGTGCAAACACAGAAGTACACAATTCATTTTCTTCTTCAAATCAGAAACGGTATAATGCGCAGAGAGAGGCCGTGATACTATGTGATCATATGCAAGATTGAATGGTGGATTTGTAAGGACCAGTCTTTCCACAAAAAAAAAATGGGTCATTTATTTGGAAGGTACACTTAACATGTGTGTGCAGGTATACACGTGTCCAAGGTTAAACTTCAGTGACCTGATTGATGTTACACTTTACACCATTGTATTTCTCACTCTATTCAAGTCCAGATGAGACCATTTTTATATGAATAGATCACACCAAAGGTCAGTTACCAAATGTGAGAAACAATGGTGCCATCTCGGCCATCACCACTTGTCAATGTCAAGAGATTGAATGGTCACCATGTATCTGTGAGGCAAGCAACTTGAATATAGCTCCAAAAAAGTCTTGAGCGTGTGCTGAACCAAAAAGCATGCATTTTAGGCTCATCTGAGAACTGCAGTCAAAGTAGGAAACAATTTGGTCTTGAAGACTAAATCGTATTATCTTTGGCATAATCTCAATAGAGAATCAGGGAAAATGTACCACTGCAGAAAAATTTGTGCTACAAAGAAATCGACTGCTGATCCTTAATTGCATTGCTTTCTAAAGGCTCTCATCTCATCAGCACCCATCTAATCATGCTGACAAAGAATACTCAAAGCAATTAACCTCACACTTCCCAATTTGGCAAAATACATTCATAACTTTGCATTTTACACCGGAAATTAATCTTACTGTTAAACATACTTACAAATGATATACAGGCAGCCAGAAGTAAAATTCTAACTAATAAATCTTCAAACTGCTCAATCACCAACTCCCACAATGTCTTCCCTGAGAAAGAAAACAAAAATAAACATGTCACCGTCTGATATTCACTATTAACTGACACCATTGTTAAACGGCACAATTTATATTAAATAAAAAATAAAATTAAAAAAAAAAAAAAAAAACTCACCTTCTTCCGCTGGTAATTCTGTAGCAGATTAAGGTTTTCCAGGAGCATAAAGGGGGAAAAGAAACATGTATTTAAAGAACAAATAAAATAAATCAAAACAGATCTCGTTCTATAGTTTATTCATCTCACTATGGGATATTTGGATATCAGCGCAATGATGAGCCCGGTAATACCTACAGACCCAAAGAAAACGGACAATGGTTTAATTTTCACAAGTGTGGTACACGGCGATTGCCTCCCCACACTACAGCATGCACTTTGCACTGATAGTCCAGATGGGATGTTGCATTTCAGCCAAGTCATCACTGCAGACAGCTGTGTCACTTCTGCCCTGGATTACAAAGGCTGGGGGCCTCATCAAACCCTTTCCTCTGAATGGAAATAGGAGCGTGTGGGAGATCAGGAAGGCCGCGGCAGAACACGGACCCCTATTTAAACTTCATATTTTTATCTCAATACCATTCCAAGTGCAAGTGTCAGGGGCATATATACAGATTAAACAATGTGTTAGAGGGTCTTTCCTTTCGTAAATTATAATCTATTTCAAGGGCCACTGTGTGGACATCTACATTTAAATTGATTATTTCACTAGAGATCAAGTGGATTAAAAAACAACAAAGCTGACATTAGCTTGCCTCCTCATTCCCCATACTGCAATGTATTACTCCCAGCCTGGGTTTCAGGATCAGACATATGCTGTTTAATGGGCTACGTTACCACCCAGCACAAAAAAAAAACACAACATATTTGCATTGCAGACATGTAAAAAACACACTGAAATCAGAGCTGTCCCCTCACACTTCCCTAATTGCTGCCATCTCTCAATGAGCATTTCCATCATCCCTCCCTGCCGGGGGGTGGAAAAAAGCAACCGGGCTATCAAATAAAAGAGAGGAGGAGGAGGAGAGGGAGAGCACAGATCATATCGCACAATAAAAAGGATGAAATCCCACGGAGGACGGGCAGATGTCACGCAGGAAAGTGGACAGACCGGTTATTGCAAAGGGGAAATAAGGAGGCGCACGAGGTTGCATCCCAGGCAGCCATCTTCTGTGTGATCCGCATCTTTATTGCGGATGCCGGTGTGCACATACCAATCAGGATAACACTTCCTGGGAGAGAAGGGGCGGGGGCTGTCGCGATAGTCGCAAAACCCCTCCCTGCGTCAAAAGGGACGACCACCACCCCCCCCCCCCCACCCGGCCCCTACCTACCGTTCGGCCCCCACCTCTCCTTCTGCTTCTTCACCTGCTCCAGGCCCAGCCCCGTGCTCTCGTTCACGTTGCAGTGGGCCACCACTTCCTCCACCGTCTTGGTGTGCGCGTTCTCCATGCTGGATCCCCCCTCTCTCTCCTCCTCGGTGACCGGCTTCCCCCTCTCTCCCCCTCCTCGGTGACCGGCTTCCCCCTCTCTCCTCCTCCTCGGTGACCGGCTTCCCCCCCCCCTCCGCTTCACGGGAGAAATTCGCACTCCCCTCCCCCCTCTCAATAAAAATGACAGGTCCCTTCAAGGCGATGTGGCCATGAGGCTCCCCCTTCTCCTCCTCAAGTGGTTATACCGGAGTGCCGGTAAACACTCTCTCCCAACCCCCACCCAGGCCGGTCCCACCCCGATGTGTGAATGCGGCGTCCTGCTTGCTTTCTCTCTTTCCTCAGGCCCTAGCTCTCTCTCTCTCTCTCCTCAGGCCCCTCTATGCTCGCCCGCGCGCTCTCCTCAGGCCCCTCTCTGCTGTCCCCGCGCGCTCTCCTCGGGCCCCTCTCTGCTGTCCCCGCGCGCTCTCCTCGGGCCCCGCTCTGCTGTCCCCGCGAGCGCTCTCCACAGGCCCCTCTCTGCTGTGCCCGCGCGCTCTTCTCAGGCCCGCTCTGCTGTCCCCGCGCGCGCTCTCTCCCTGCTTTCCCGCGCAGCTCCGGCTTGTAGTGACGGGCAGCCTCGCGCCGCTGTAGTGTTTTATGGCGAGGCTGCCCCAGCCTCACGGTGGCTGCATGTGGACGACTGCGATTGGTCGGCTTCCTGGCGGGGGGAAGGAGGGGAGTGGTGGAAGGGGGCGGGGGCTTGCGGTTGCCGGCCTCGCCCCCTTTCTAGCAGGATCCAGGATCACGGTGACGTAGCTCGCATTGTCCCTCTGTGAGGGGGGAGGGGGCGGAGCTAGGCCGCTGGTTGCACAGTCTTGGCTCAGCTGAGGATGGAGGGGGCGGGGCTACGGGGCTTTAAACCCACGTGATAGCATGCAGCGGGGGATGTGCTGCTGATGCATGTCTGTGGAAAGGGAACCAAAGCCTCGCTATTCAGTAGGGCGTGTAGTTGGTGGATGATGCACACTAATGAATCACCCCTTTCACATGAATAAAGGTAATGCATTGGGTGCTGTATCAGAGCCCATGTTGCTATATGGATTACAGAGCAAAGTATGTGTTTTTCTTATAAGATCAGCAGGGCATTTAAGCTGCAGCCCTCAAAGAATTGCATTTATTTTCTATTAATTTATTTATAAAATATTTTACCAGGAAGTAATACACTGAGAGTTACCGCTCGTTTTCAAGTATGTCCTGGGCACAGAGTTGAGACATATAATACATGGTTACAAATACAGTTACATAAATGAACAGGGTATACATTTATATACAAAACATTGCGTCGTGCACAGTTAAAGAAAATATATATTATGGGCGTATGTAACAGTTACAGACCAGATTAAAATGTGAGACAGCCTTAGATTTGAAACAATTTAAACTGGTGGTGGATGTGAGAGTCTCCGGTAGGTTGTTCCAGTTTTGGGGTGCACGGTAAGAGGAGGAACGGCCGGATACTTTGTTGAGCCTTGTGACCATGAACAGTCTTTTGGAGTCTGATCTCAGGTGATAAGTGCTGCATGTGGTAGGGGTGAGGAGCTTTTTCAGGTAGCTGGGTAGCTTGCCCATAAAGAATTTAAAGGCTAGACAGGAAAGGTGAACTTTGCGCCTAGACACGAGTGATGACCAATCTAGTTCTTTGAGCATTTCGCAGTGATGTGTGTTGTAGTTGCATTGGAGAACAAAACGACAAATTGAATTGTAGAGGGTGTCAAGTTTGCTAAGGTGGGTTTGGGGTGCCGAGCCGTATACTATGTCCCCATAGTCAATAATTGGCATTAGCATCTGCTGTGCGATACGCTTTCTGACCAGGAGACTTAGGGAGGATTTGTTCCTGTAAAGTACCCCTAGTTTGGCATAGGTCTTGGTTGTCAGGGTATCAATGTGCATTCCGAATGCTTTACCTTAGCTGATCTGTGGTGTCCCAACCCCATCTGGTTCCCCAGATGTATGTCTGTGTGTATATCTGTATTTATATGCTGCCACCCAGGTACATAACGCTTCACAGCAGTAATACACGTGACATAATATTCTAACACATAATGGGAATAAGCTCTCCAGACATAAAACGATAGAAAAGGGCGTTCCTGTCCCGAACCGCTTACAATCTAAGTGCCAAGTGGGGAGAATTTACTGAGAGAGTAGGAGGGTGTTCTGGTAAGGGTGTCTGCAAGGGGCCACGGTCAGTGCATCTGAGGTGTACAATATCAGCTAATGGAGCTGCCCCATCTGAATGCTTCATTAAGGAGGTGTGTTTTAAGATGGGTCTTAAGCGTGGAGAGAGAGGGTACCAGTCGGATATTGAGGGAAGGTCATTCCAGGGGTGTGGGGCAGTCAGTAATACTTATTTTTAGTGTCGGTGTTAGACACACAAAAACTACACATTTGGCCGCAGGGTTACAAATAGAAATTCGCCACGTCCTCTCCCGGTGACGTTGCACTTTTATGTTTGTTGTCGGCGTGAGTCTGATCCCATTTTGTCTCACATATGAGCAGTACAGATTGCTGCTTTGTGGATGTCATTTCTACGTTATACTTGTTATATTTCAATGAAAAACAGTTTTTCATCTGTGGCCACAAATTGCAACCCACCCCACCCTACCCCATCCCTGTATTCGCATTAGGCCCTCTGCATCAGTTTAGAGAGAGATCTGTAAATAAACAACCTATATATATATGTATGTATGTCTTTATTTATATAGTGAAAGGCAAGGATAATGCTGCACACCATAATGTAATACAAAAAATACTTGCTATTGACCGGTGCTCCTAGAACAGGGGAGTTCCTGGCAGTGACAAACTCCAAAGCAGATAAACAAAGAAGGTTCCAGGGCACTACGGATTTTCAAAAGGATTTAATAGAAGAGGCACAACGTTTCAACCACCACACGTGGTCTTTCTCAAGTGAAGATAAATACTAATGCCAATAGGTCCACTACTTATAGCCCATACCCCAGGTGCAGTCATTCAAAATTCATCCGGTTTCTTTTCTTGATGGGTGCTTGCACTGCATTGCGCATGTCCGTGATGTCCATGATGTCATATCCGGTGGAAGTCCCGCCTTCAGATCGATCCGGTCTTCAGTTGTTATTCATCACTCTGGAGATCTCGGCATCCCATCCAGGCGCATGCGCGAGCGCGTGACCGACATCCCTCCTCTGACTGCTGATGTCATACTGTTGAGATTTACCCGTCTGTCCCACGACGATCTGCTATGATGTATATCCTTGTAAGGCCTCGGCCATGTTCCTTGCTTGCTGGCGGAAGCGCGCTGACGCGCGCTCCCACTCAACACTGAGCCCCTACAGCCGCAATTAGAGCGGCTTTAGTAGGGGCTCACCTGCGCTTCCGCAAGCGCTTGCGGAAGCACAGGTCTTAGGGGAATTTAAAATTCCCCCGCTTGCCGGAACGACAGGCCGGTCACGTGAGCGGTTCGCCCAATGAGGGCGAACCAGCTCCGTGACGTCACTGGCCCGCCCCCGGCCAGTGACGCGCCCGCCCCCGGCCCGCCCCCTGATGGCTCGCTGACAGCGCGTGCGGTAAGCAACCGCAAGGCCAGGGAATGCACCCGCTTTCCCTGCCCCTCAGCGCGCCTCAGCACGCCAGCAGGGAGCATGGCCGAGGCCTAAGAGTGACAATAGCAGCCTTGAGCTGTATTTCTTGCAATAAAGTCTTTTATTCCTTTTGCACCATGTCTGGACTCTTTGGGGATGTAGATACCACGACCAATGTAATTTACATAATTAAATGCCCATGCGGTTTAGTTTACGTTGGTAAGACTAACAGAATGTTAAAAATGCGTTTTATCGAACACCGCAGCAAGGTCAACGCCAAAAAAGAGGAAACAGCTTTAATTAGGCACTGTACAGAATTCAATCGTACAGTGTCGTCATTGAAATTGATGGGCATTGATCACGTTCAAAAGATCTTCTCTGGGGCAGATAAAGACACTGCACTTTTGCAAAGGGAAGTATTCTGGACATTTACACTCGACACCGTATATCCAAAGGGCCTTAATGATTATATCTCCCTGAATAGTTTCATTAATATCAGATAAAATATCAATGATTCAGGTGGCTTTAGTGACTCTGCTGTTGCTGCTGTTTTTCTCTGCTCTCTGTTTTATGCCTCTGTTTTTTGCCTCTTTAATATATTAGCTATTATAATCTCTAATAGTTCCCTTTTGCCTTTATTCCTCACTGTTTTATGGTTATTATTTAAGTGATTATTTCCGGACTTATACTGATGGCTTCTTTTTTGCTCTTATCGTTTATGTTCCACTACAAGCCTGCTATCTACATCCCCAAAGAGTCCAGACATGGTGCAAAAGGAATAAAAGACTTTATTGCAAGAAATACAGCTCAAGGCTGCTATTGTCACTCTTACAAGGATATACATCATAGCAGATTGTCGTGGGACAGACGGGTACATCTCAACAGTATGACGTCAGCAGTCAGAAGAGGGATGTCGGTCACGCGCTCGCGCATGCGCCTGGATCGGATGCCGAGATCTCCAGAGTGATGAATAACAACTGAAGACCGGATCGATCTGAAGGCGGGACTTCCGCCGGAAATGACGTCATGGACGTCACGGACATGCGCAATGCAAGCACCCATCAAAAAAAGAAACCGGATGAATTTTGAATGACTGCACCTGGGGTATGGACTATAAGTAGTGGACCTATTAGCATTAGTATTTATCTTCACTTGAGAAAGACCATCTTTGGTGGTTGAAATGTTGTGCCTCTTCTATTAAATCCTTTTGAAAATCCGTAGTGCCCTGGAACCTTCTTTGTGTATTTATATAGCGCCATTAATGTAGATAGCGCTTCACAGCAGTAATACACTTAACAATCATATAAATAATACATAAAGGGGAGAAGTGCTTCAGACATAAAAGTAACATTTAGGAAAAGGAGTCCCTGATAGATAGATGTATATCTATCTATCTCACAGTAAAAGTGTCGCTCACAGTTTCGATGACCAGTTTCCTGGGTGCTTTGGGCTAAAGTCAATGTAGAGGCGATACACTCACAGGTCTTCCTTAAAGAATGAGTTGTGTTTATTCAAAATACAGGATTGACATTTCGGTCCCCATCTGGACCTTTATCAACATGTTGGCACTGAGCACCTGAAGAAGGGGCATTGCCCCCGAAACGTTGTGTTTATGGTTCACTGCAAAGAAATACAAGTAAACATGATGATAAAAGATTTAATACATATTCATTGAATCTGAGTGCGATGAGGAGATCCTCTCTCCAATCTTCGACTGCACCACCTGTGCTGAAGCAGTGATATCCTGAAAACCTGACCTGTTGGTGGCCCTTGAGGAACTGAAGTTGGCCAGTCCTGCTCTAGAAGGAGGAAAGTGAAGACATAAGGAACAGTGTGTGTGAGATTCCTAGCGAGGGTTCGGGTTCCAACAGCAGGACTCTGCTGATTATGCTGTTCTGCAAATCTGACCTTCCTGGCATTGAAAGAGTTACAGTTTATGAAGCTTTGATGCTGAGAATAAATGGTGTTTCCAATACTAATGCTTCAAGTATGAGCTGTATACGATACCCAGTTGGGTTGTGCCTTTCATTTCCCCTTTAACCCTCTCAGTACAGGGTACACAGGCGGAGCCAGCAGTGACTCAGAGCGCTTAAGAAATGCTGACAAGAAAGGACCTTTGCTATGATTGCAGCATGCTATGTATTTCCTGGAGGCTGTGCTGGCGTTTCAATGGAGACATGGGAGGGACTCAGAAATCGGAGACCAGCAAGGAGGCACAGACCTTACATTCTTTGTTTGCCTCTGCTTGTGCTGTTTGTTGCTGTTCTCACCATCACTGTTGGCATTGTCACTGTTGATGCTACGGTCGCCGTGTCGGACGGGTGATCAGCAGAATGTTGGGAAATAGTATAGGGCCAGAATGGGTGACAAGTTACAGTAGGATTTTTGCATACATGCACAGGCATGCTTCTGCACACGTACGTACACGCAAAGCAAACCGACTTAGATAGTCACATACATAGTGGCACACTCGGGCACACGCAGACACGTTGTTTTGGGAGATTCACCAAGATGTTGGGAATCTCAGGCCAATCTGAATCTTACAGGCCAATCTGATTCCCACTGATTTATCTCTCAGGGTGGACAGTGGACAAAAGCTGTGTCTGAACAGTCATATTTGGACTATATCAAAATTTCCCCCTCAGTCCTTCTAGAAATTTGTCACAGTGGTGTTTGTCTTTAATAACTTAATTTCATATAGCGCTTTTCTCCCAATGAGACTTAGAGCTTCACAATTACAGTATAGTGCACGATAAGTAGCACATAGGATTATTACAGGCACAGGCCCTGCCCCGTGGAGCTTACAGTCTATGTGTTTGGTGCCTGAGGTACAGGGAGATAAAGTGACTTGTCCAAGGTCACAAGGAGCAGACACCGGGAATTGAACCAGGTTCCCCTGCTTCACACTCAGTGTTCTTGTCATCAGTCAGTGTCTTTGCTCGCTGAGCCTTTGCTCGCTGAGCCTTTGCTCGCTGAGCCTTTGCTCGCTGAGCCTTTGCTCGCTGGGCCTTTGCTCGCTGGGCCTTTGCTCGCTGGGCCTTTGCTCGCTGGGCCTTTGCTCGCTGGGCCTTTGCTCGCTGAGCCTTTGCTCGCTGGGCCTTTGCTCGCTGGGCCTTTGCTCGCTGGGCCTTTGCTCGCTGGGCCTTTGCTCGCTGGGCCTTTGCTCGCTGGGCCTTTGCTCGCTGGGCCTTTACTCGCTGAGCCTTTACTCGCTGAGCCGCTCCTCCCTTTTTACAAGGCACATTGACCATTTTCTTTGAAAGAATCTTCGAGGAGACCACACGTTGACCAATTGAGGGTGTCGTTAACCCCTGCCGGGCCACCGGTGCAGGTCCCTCCGACACGGGGTTAGAATGTTCCCCGTCTTGCAAAGTATCATCATCTTGAGACACAGCTGATGTTTCTAGTAACACTTACAGAGGTGAATAGAACAGTCCCACGGCAGCATGTGATTGGTGGAGAAAGATCATTGCATATTCATGAGGTGGAACGTTCTGGATGAACCCTGTCATGTGTTTGATTATCTCCAATAGTAATGTTAACCTTCATTATTCCTGCAGGTGCAGGCTGGGAAGGCCGATAGCCAGAAGATTTCATTCACCCTAATCCTTGCTGACCTGGTACCTCTGTTAATAGGTAAAACAGATGAAGTGGTTGCCTGTATATATTACTCTCCTGCCGGGAAAAGACACGTTCTTTTTTTTTTTTCTCTCTTTCTTTATCTCTTTCTTATTTGTATTTCTTTATCTATCTCGCCCCCTCCCGCCCCCTCCCACTCTCTCTCCCCCTCCCGCCCCCCTCCACTCTCTCTCCCTCTCCCCCATCCCTCTCCCCCACCCACCTCCCTCTCCCTCCCTCTCCCCCATCCCTCTCCGCCATCCTTCTCCCTCTCTCCCCCCTCCCTCTCATACCTCCTCTCTCCCCTCCCTCCTCCCTCATCAAGTCAGACAGCCTTTGGCACAGCCAAAGGTTGTGAGCCGTTCGCTGATGTTTGGTGATGTTAAAGTGATGTTAAAGCTGCTCTATTTCAATCTGAAACTCACCGGCCCTTTATCCGCTGCACCCAATTTTCCAACTCTATCTGTGCATGAAATGCCTGTGTGTGACTGTATAACCTCTCCGTTCTTTTAATGTAACCACGTATTGTTATAACTCTGTGCCCAGGACATACGTGAGAACGAGCGGTAACGCTCAATGCATTACTTCCTGGTAACACATTTTATAAATAAAAATCCCTCCTCTCCCTCTCTCCTCTCTCCCCCATCCCTCTCCTTCCTTCTCACTCCCTCTCTCCTTCTCTCTCCCTCTCTCCTTCTCTCTCCCTCTCTCCTTCTCTCTCCCCTACCTCTCCTTCCTTCTCTCTCCCCCTCCCTCTCCTTCCTTCTCTCTCCCCCCTCCCTCTCCCCTCTCCCTCCTCCCTTTCACTCATTCCCCCCTTCCCTCTCTCCCTCCTTCCCCCTCACTCTCTCCCTCCTTTCCCCTCACTCTCCCCCTTCACTTTCACTCTCTCCCCCCTTCCTCCTCCCTCTCCCCCTTCCCCTTTCCCTCTCACCCCCCTCCCTCTATCCCCCCTCCCTTTCATTCTCTTCCCCCTGCCTTTCACTCTCCCCTCTTCCCCCCTCCCTTTCACTCTCTCCCCCTTTCCCTTTCACCCTCTCCCCCCTCCCTTTCACTCTCCCCGCTTCCCCCCTCCCGTTCACTCTCTCCCCCTTTCCCTTTCACTCTCTCCCCCCTCCCTTTCACTCTCCCCGCTTTCCCTCTCTCCTTCTCTCTCTCCCCCTCCCTCTCCTTCCTTCTCTCTCCCCCCTCCCTCACCTTCCCCCTCCCTCACCTTCCCCCTCTCCCTCCCCCTCTCCCTCCCCCTCTTCCTCTCCCCTCTCCCTCCTCCCTTTCACTCATTCCCCCCTTCCCTCTCTCCCTCCTCCCCCCTACTCTCCCCCTTCACTTTCACTCTCTCCCCCTTCCCCTTTCCCTCTCACCCCCTTCCCCTTTCCCTCTCTCCCCCCTTCCCCTTTCCCTCTCTCCCCCTTTCCCTTTCACTCTCTCCCCCTTTCCCTTTCACTCTCTCCCCCCTCCCTTTCACTCTCTCCCCCTCCCTTTCACTCTCTCCCCCTCCTTTTCACTCTCTCCCCCTTTCCCGTTCACTCGCTCCTCCTTTCCCGTTCACTCGCTCCTCCTTTCCCGTTCACTCGCTCCTCCCATGTTACTTTTCTCGTTTTTTGCGTTGTTTTTTCCCCGTCACCATAATGGTGGCGGAAGTCTTGTTTTTTGGCGCAGAATACCAGCGCAGCACGTGCCAAATTCTAAAACCGGAGAAATACACTTAATAAATATGGCGTGTTTCAGACAGAAAATGCCCATTTTTGGAGCCCCCGTGTCATTTTGCACATATAAGTATTTCTATTGCATTTTACCCTTAAAAGTTAAGATTGGTGAAGTATATTCCCCAATGTAACTATAGTAAGACACAGCAAACAGGACAGGTATCCCTCGCTCTGGAGGATGTGGAGACAAGGGGGAGGGGGAGGGACACCTCTGGGTTAAGTATTAATAGATACTAGAACCAGAAAAGTAAACCCAGTTGTGGGCACTCACCCGCCCTACTGGGTGAAGGGATGATAATGGTTAAGAAAAATCCCCTTAATTAGATCAATTAAAATAATGGCGGTAAATAACGACGATCGACACACTATGACCCCAAAACAGCCATAGGATGAGTGCTGGGGTCTGAATAAAGGTGTGTAAAAAGCTATAAGGTACAGGTGAACCTACAGCGTCCACACTCACGGTAAATAAACCCTTGTAGAGTGACTATTAAGGGGTTAAATCCGCTCTGTAACTATACAGTATGCATGTGGATAGGCTGATTGGGTGGCTCTGAATACCTAATAGCAAAAGTTGAATGTGAATGAAGGTCCAGGGCGGACAAAGGACCAAGTACATACATACCCTCCAACCGTACCGATTTGGCCAGTACACTACTGTTTTGGGGCTCTCTGTATCGGCCAACGAGTGCCTGTTTGTACCAGTTTCCTCTCTCTGCACTGGTTCCCTGCCGCCTCTCCCAGAGCGATCTGCCTCTCCCTCCTGTCTACTTCCCAGGATATACAGGCATACCGCGGTTTAAGGACACTCACTTTAAGTACACTCGCGAGTAAGGACATATCGCCCAATAGGCAAACGGCAGCTCGCGCATGCGCCTGTCAGCACGTCCTGAACAGCAACTCCGGCTCCCTACCTATACCGAAGCTGTGCGCAAGCGGGGAGACTATAGAGCCTGTTACACATGCGTTATTTACATCAGTTATGCACGTATATGATGATTACAGTACAGTACATGCATCGGTAAGTGGGGAAAAGGTAGTGCTTTACTTTAAGTACATTTTCACTTTACATACATGCTCCGGTCCCATTGTGTACGTTAATGCGGGGTATGCCTGTAGTTACATACATGCTCCGGTCCCATTGCGTACGTTAATGCTGGGTATGCCTGTAGAGCAGGAGTGTTCAACTCCAGTCCTCAAGCGCCCCCACCAACAGGTCAGGTTTTCAGGATGTCCCTGCTTCAGCACAGGTGGCTCAATCAGTCTTAGCACATGTTGCTCAATCAGTCCCTGCTTCAGCACAGGTTAAAGTAGCAGTTTTTTTTCATGTTCCTGTGTGGACAGGCCCACTGAGGCCGTTCTCCCTCCAGCAGACGTAAATAAGAATGTTCACAGGTAGTGTTAGGACCTGCATACTGGTCATGCCGTGACGTGGCTGCATACTGGTCATGCCGTGACGTGGCTGCATACTGGTCATGCCGTGACGTGGCTGCATACTGGTCATGCCGTGACGTGGCTGCACACTGGTCATGTCGTGACGTGGCTGCATACTGGTCATGCCGTGACGTGGCTGCATACTGGTCATGCCGTGACGTGGCTGCATACTGGTCATGCCGTGACGTGGCTGCATACTGGTCATGCCGTGACGTGGCTGCATACTGGTCATGCCGTGACGTGGCTGCACACTGGTCATGCCGTGACGTGGCTGCACACTGGTCATGCCGTGACGTGGCTGCACACTGGTCATGCCGTGACGTGGCTGCACACTGGTCATGCCGTGACGTGGCTGCATACTGGTCATGCCGTGACGTGGCTGCATACTGGTCATGCCGTGACGTGGCTGCATACTGGTCATGCCGTGACGTGGCTGCATACTGGTCATGCCGTGACGTGGCTGCATACTGGTCATGCTGTGACGTGGCTGCATACTGGTCATGCTGTGACGTGACTGCATACTGGTCATGCTGTGACGTGGCTGCATACTGGTCATGCCGTGACGTGGCTGCATACTGGTCATGCTGTGACGTGGCAGCATACTGGTCATGCCGTGACGTGGCTGCATACTGGTCGTGCCGTGACGTGGCTGCATACTGGTCATGCTGTGACGTGGCTGCATACTGGTCATGCTGTGACGTGACTGCATACTGGTCATGCTGTGACGTGGCTGCATACTGGTCATGCTGTGACGTGGCTGCAGGCTTACAGGATAACGCTTTGGCCAAAGGGTTTAACTAAATGTCCCTTACTCATGAGAATATTGAAGTATTTTACTATGCATTTTTGTCACATTGGAAGTAGCATTGGACATTTCTGTCTTCTGTTGTAATTAATTAGAAGCCAAATCTGTTGTTATTTATTTATTTATTTATAAAATGTTGTACCAGGAAGTAATACATTGAGAGTTACCGCTCGTTTTCATGTTTGTCCTGGACAAATAATACATGGTTACAAGTACATATTTACATAAGTGAACAGGGTATACATTATATATAAAGACATTGCATGCACAGTTAGAGATAATATATATTATGGGCGTATGTAACAGTTACAGAACAGATTAAAATGTGAGACAGCTTTAGTTATGAAAGAACTTAGACTGGTGGCGGCTGTGAGAGTCTCCGGTAGACTGTTCCAGTTTTGGGGTGCACGGTAAGAGAAGGAGGAGCGGCCGGATACTTTGTTGAGCCTTGGGACCATGAACAGTCTTTTGGAGTCTGATCTCAGATGATAGGTGCTGCATGTGGTAGGGGTGAGGAGCTTGTTCAGGTAGCTGGGTAGCTTGCCCATAAAGTATTTGAAGGCGAGACAGGAAAGGTGAACTTTGCGCCTAGACTCTAGTGATGATCAATCTAGTTCTTTATGGTTTATAGCTTAGGTGCGCAAACTTTTTTCTTTGCGCCCCCACCTGCTCGCGTCCCCCCCACCCCCCTTACCTTCTCTCCGGCGTCAGCATTTGACATCACGATGTCACGTTGCCATTTGACTCCGCGTTGCCATGGTGACGTGTTGCCAGAAGCCGCCGGAGAGCAGGTAAGAGGCAGTTACAGAGGCCTTGCGCGTGCTCCTCCGGCGTTTTATTTAAATGTTGTGGGGAAGAGCACGGGGCCACTGTAAGCGTCGTGCCCCCCACCCCAAAAATGTTTGCGCCCCCCCCCCCAGTTTGCGCACCCCTGGTTTATAGCGCAGGATACTTTGTAGTTTGTGACACCTCTCAATCATTCAAGCTTGTCTTGTGCACATGACTGCAGACAGAGGAGGAGATCCTGGACTTGTCCGTCCAGACAACACCGGACGTGGGACCGGCCGGAAATGAGGTCAAACTTCCGTAATCAGGCGCCCGGGTGGGGCTGCCTCCCTCCACAGCCCAGCTGGGCCTTCTTTCAGCGCCTCCGGCTGGACGGAACGCAGCATTTGGTGGCGGCCATCTTGAAGTTACCAAGTCCCTGGCAGCGTTTGACCAGAGAGGGATCCCTGCCGCCGCTGCCTCGCCACCAGCTTCTAAAAGGGCAATTTTAGGGTAGGGGGATATCTTTGGGGGCTTTAGCGGTTAGGGTAGGGGGAGAACCCTGTTTCGTTACTGGACTCCTCATCTCTCCAATTCTGACCTGGCTACGTACGACCATCCTGATATCTCCAACCCTGACCTTGGCAAAGAGTCCCAACGATCCGCTACTCTCCAACCCTGACCTTGGCAAAGAGTCCCAACGATCCGCTACTCTCCAACCCTGACCTTGGCAAAGTATCCCAACGATCAGCTACTCTCCAACCCTGACCTTGGCAAAGTATCCCAACGATCAGCTACTCTCCAACCCTGACCTTGGCAAAGTATCCCAACGATCCGCTACTCTCCAACCCTGACCTTGGCAAAGAGTCCCAACGATCCGCTACTCTCCAACCCTGACCTTGGCAAAGAGTCCCAACGATCCGCTACTCTCCAACCCTGACCTTGGCAAAGTATCCCAACGATCCGCTACTCTCCAACCCTGACCTTGGCAAAGTATAACGATTACTCTACCTTCCGTACTCCTGCGCCAGCTTGCAAGACTAATCTACCTCCTAGGCGCGCCCGCGGGGCTGTGGGCTGGCGTTTCTCAATTCCCTACCTCAGCACCGCGGTCGCGCTTCGTTTGTGGCGAGCTACGCGTTACAATCGGATTAAGTGGAAGAGCTTATGCACAAGACAACCAAGCGGGATTGATATGTTGGTATATTAAAGGGTTCACTTTCTGGGACCAATGCAGCTACTCGCACCTTTTATAGGTGAGTATACTCATTTGCACCGGGTTATAGTCATTGCTAACCAGAAAACCAATCTGACTTCTTAAATTGTCCGGGTTTTGTTTGTTCACTAGATTGTGAATTAGGGCTGTAATCACATTCTGACTCTTCGAGTATTGTCCAAAAGGCGTAACATGAAAATATCACCGAGCGCCCAATGATAAAGAAGCCATCAGCTGAAATGTGCCCAGAAATAGAATTCTCCGGCACTGATTCAAAACAGGTGATTAAGTCAGGTTAATGTTGGGAAACACCAAGTCATATGAGACAAACAAAGACTCATTACACACAACACATAATTAAATTGTATAGTATATGTGAAAGGCGCTGGTACTGTACACTGGTGATACTTTGACTTGGCAAACGTCTTTAAACTTGTGCCACGTTGGGTATGTCCTAACCTCTTGTTCTGTGGCGAGATCCAGTAATGGGGATGACATTAATGAATACTGCTTTAACATTACAATTAGTATTATATTAGCTTATAGTATGCACCATTCTGGCAACCCCAGGCGAAGAATTAGATGTCTAATTATGATGGAAGGAAGAGAAATATTGCACGGCCAGCCGTTGTGATCCTTCCACTTTTAATATAATAGATCCAGGAAGCAAACGGAAGTGTTGTGATACGTGTAGGGTTAATCCGTGAGGCACGGCGGCCTGTCTGATCTAATCGGCTTGAAAGGAGGAGAGTGGGAGTCTCCGGACGAACTCTGTGACATCACCAACAAGCGCGAGGAAAGTCCGCAAGTGATGAGACGCGACATTCCACCGCCGGCCAGGCGAGAGTAGAGGAGGAAAACGCTGTGCAGGAGCAGCCGGGTTCTCCAATCTCATCCAATTGCGAGGCGAGGGGAAGATTACCATCTTAGTTTAGCTGGCTACAATTGTAACTTAGTCGTTTGTATCACTCGAAAAAGACGCCGGTACTCGCCGAAACCTAGCGTTTCGGTCGCGTCAATGACGTCACAGTAATCGTCACCATGGCAACCGGGAGTGTGCATAAGGCAGGAGGAATCTTGGCAACACCCACCCCCGAAGAAGTTCCCACGGGAACGAAACGCGCATCGGGTGTAGATGACGCGATTACTGTGAAGTCATTGAAGCGACCGAAGCGCTAGGTTTCGGCGAGTACCGGCGTCTTTTTTGAGTGATACACAACTACTAAGTTACAATTGTAGCCAGCAATGTGGTCCCTCTGAGGCAGCCACTAGTGTCAGACAGAGTACTTTGTTACATCGCTCGGACCTAGTATCACTTTATAGCTGGCTCCTTGTATAACGCCAGGGAGATTTATCAGGCTATGACTATACAGTAAGCACTGATCAGGCGATGCTCTATAGGGGGGTGACAAACAACTGCCGCCCCTTAATACTGTCATCAACGTGGACATCCTTAGGCATACCATCGGAGGACTTGTAGGTACAGCAGCCATAAATAATTGCACCGATTTCACACGCCCTAATCTGGTGTATTGTATATATTATATAGACAGAAACGTATTCACTTATCACCAATTTTCTTGGCCTTCATTATTGGCGTTTATTTGCTCAGCACGGCTACCTACTAGTTCATCACACGCTAAGTGCACGATATACATAGGATATAGAGCACAGAAACCAACCTACATACCTGTGTATTACCGTTTCCTGTGTATTACCGTTTCCTGCATTATTCTGGGATTCTGAATGATGTCACTTTCGGGATCCTAGATGGGCCCCTGTGCCCTGTCTGACATAACGCCAATTAGGTTTTAAATGTAGTATATTTCATGTCTGTTTGTCTCCTTTTGATGAACAAGATATCATTAAAGGATGTAGAGGGATATGCTTGAAATTTCTTCTGTTGGACTGTGACCTCAGGAAAAGAGAGAAAAAGACAAAACATGCAGGAAGCCTGCAATGGTGTATTACCCAAGGGATA
The DNA here is from genome assembly GCF_040206685.1 of Ascaphus truei. Taxonomy (NCBI): domain Eukaryota; kingdom Metazoa; phylum Chordata; class Amphibia; order Anura; family Ascaphidae; genus Ascaphus; species Ascaphus truei. Next base: position 6,628,367 of record NC_134495.1, read on the forward strand.
ACAATGATGTTAATATAAGGAGCAATTTATTATAAGGTTAAAATGACCATGGAAATGCAAAGTTATACAAACATGATTAAAATGAAATAAATGAAAGTCCTTTCTCTTTGCATTTAGTCTTTTGCTACCAGCCCTGGTGCCTGCTATACCCATTGCACGCTGTTCCTGCCTGGACCTCCTTGGGACCTTTACTCTCCTTTGGATTCCAGAAGACTGGGACAGTCACTCCTATACTACAGAGGGTACACGATCGATCTCGTGAAGGCACCTAGGAGAGAATGGACCAATCCTCCAGGGAGTAGACCCCAATGTTTGGTGACGTCATTGCGCGAGCGGATCGTGTGTTTTCCAGGAAGAGATTCGTGACGGAGCACAGAACCTGTTCCCCGGCAGCAGCAGACGAATACACCACCAGGCTAACGGTGATCCCGGCGGCAAAGACCACTAAACCAGTGCTTATTACCTATTCACGTCTGGTGAGTAGGTTTTCAATTTTAACCAGGCGGAGCAAACAAAGAAATCTTGGACCAAGTTCTAAGTTCAAGGTTTTGGGTAGTGCTTAGGCACTCGTTCATACCACCACCCAGTGCAAGGCACTTATTCATTTATTTCATTTTAATCATGTTTGTATAACTTTGCATTTCCATGGTCATTTTAACCTTATAATAAATTGCTCCTTATATTAACATCATTGTTATCCCTTGGGTAATACACCATTGCAGGCTTCCTGCATGTTTTGTCTTTTTCTCTCTTTTCCTGAGGTCACAGTCCAACAGAAGAAATTTCAAGCACATCCCTCTACATCCTTGCCTCAGCGCCAGAGGAGGTTGCCTTTTTCCACGAATCCAAATCTGAGTGAAAGATACCAGAACAATCTCTTTAGGCAGCTCCAGGACTACCATTTGGACATTGTATCTAAGGTCATCTCTATATGAATTGATTTTGTTGTTTGCATAAGCGCTGATTTGACACCTATTTTTTCACCTATAAGATATCATTAAACTTTATATTATTATTTATCTTAGTAGGGGTTGGGGGCTCATATTAGGGATTCTATTTCTCTTTTGTGAATGCTCATAGTGCACTTTCCCGAGGTTTTTTTTGGGGGGGGGGGGGGGGGTGCGGGAGGTTACGCGCAGTTCCCAGAGGCATTGAAATGAAATGCCGGGGATCGCGTGAGGCCTCTGCAACTCACTTACCGGGATTCAGAAGAGTTGCTGTGACGCGTCGCCATGGCAAAATGACGTCAACTAACGCCGCTGTGTCATGCGGAGTAACATCACACGTCCGTCTCCATGGCAACAGGGTCACGTGGCATCATGTCACGTGACCCCGTGGCATAATTTGACACTGCAAAACAAGGTAAGGGGGGGGGGCACGAGGGGGAGCGCACAGGGGGAGCAGCGCCAAAAGTTTGCGCTCCCCTGCTCTAGGGCAGGGGTGCGCAAACTTCTTTCGCTGCGCCCCCCCCTGCCTGCTCTTCCCCTGTGTCGCGCCCCCCCTGCGGCGTCAAATGATGCATCGAGGTCCTGTGACATCACATCACGTGACCCAGAGCGTCATTTGACACCGCATCTCCATGGTAACGGGCGTCAAATGACGCCACGGGGTCATGTGATGTCACATTGTCATGGAGACGAGTGGACACGGAAGCCGGGTAAGTGAGCCGCGCTCCCCAAAAAAAGTCTTCCGCTCCCCTGTTTACGCACCGCTTGATTAGCACATTGGCCTAGAGGAGCGGCTCAGTTACCAAATTTAGACTGTAAGCTTTGCGGGGCAGGCACGGCGCCTGTAAGATTCTGCGTCCCGTGTGCTATATTGTAATTGTGGGAAAAGCGCTAAATTAAATAAAGCTGTTAGTGTTTATAATGGCGCAGCGGTACCCCCAGCCTTTATTACCTTGTGCACCCCGTGCTATAAAATATTTGTTCTGTGAACCGCTAATTAATAAATCTTATTGCCGACTCATCAGATTATCGCTAAAAACGTGTGTGACCGATCCCGGGCAATACAGTGTCCTGAGCTCGTGGGGGGAACACGCGCATAATAAGGCCCTGAACTGCCCCTCAGTGTGTACGGGCAGCATGTGGGGGGGGGGGGGGGTATAGGCTTCCAAAGTCACACCCCAAAATGCCTTGCTACAGTGGATGCAAAGCATTGTGGGGAGTGACAGCTCCTGCTGTAAAGGACAGCCATACCCCCCACACTAAGGTGCGTAGTCCCCACACAGGCTCAGGAACCCGCTACACTGCCTGGGATCCGCCATCACATATATTCTTTTGCCCAACCCCTTGGAGACACTTCCCGAACCCCTAGGGGTCCCCCAACCCCCTGTAATAGAGTGAGCTATGAAGAAAGACCGGTCTGGATTCAGGTGAAACGGTTGACTTGGACTCAGCGGACAGTTACTGGCCGGAGTGTGAGGACTCTCCTGTCCTGCTGATAGAACCCAGGGGCCGTTACATGTCCAATGTAGATGATCTGGCTCTGGCCTCAGTCACACATTATCTGGTTTACACCTTCATACTATAATTAACTCTTTATTGCCTCGAACATTTTGCTCCCAAGAATTAAGCATGAAGTTTTCAGAAACCCAAACAATGCTTGGCCATCTTCCCAGACCGTGTGTTTCACTTGGACAACGCATCGACCCCTCTGCTGTCCAATCTGGCAGCGAAAGGGTCAACTGCTGTGGAGAAAATTCCAGACATTCTGACGGTTATTCCCTTTAAAACACAAATATTTTTTTTGTTCCTTATCTTTTGTTTCTGTGGAAAGGTCTGGTCTTAATTTGCATTTGTGTATTTATTTTTCTATGAGCCGTCTTCCCGTTGTAGCGCTGAGTAGAGAATAAAACAAGAATTCAGTTGTTGGGTCTGTAAATAAACTACAAAAGGTGTTGGTAATCTATACCCACCCCTGCCTCTCCTAGTACTATCTCACTTTGAACACATATAGTTACATAGTTACATGCTGTAGTAGATGAGGTTGAAAAAAGACATATGTCCATCAACTTTAACCTATGCTAAATTTAGACATAGTAAAGTAAAGTAAAATAATACAATATAATTGTGATGGAATATAAATGAATGCAGAGCATAACTACACTTTCCCCCCAATCTACAGTACATCCTTAAGAAACTCCGTGCTAGTGTGTTGTCTGGTAGAGAAGACAGATTTCCACTTAGCAGGGAGTGTTTGGGGGTCTGGAAGTATAAGGAGATATTTAGTATCAAATACACCACAGCCTGTTTATTTCCAAAGGCATTTAGGCAGCCAAAGAACAGAATGTAAGAGTTAGAGGGGTTTTGGTTAAGTTTGAATAATCCCCATGAAAGGGGAAGAATTACCAAAAAAGGGAAGGAAATTCCAAACTAACGGAGGGAGTTCTCAAATGAAACGAGGCCGTGCCATCGAAGAAATATAGATTTTGATCTGAGAACACGAGGAGGATGTTAGATAAGATAAAGGACAGAGACCAACGTCATGAGAATATCTTTAAAAGCCTGTATCCAATTTACCAACGCGTTTTACATTTGCCGTAATTTGAAAGAAGTCAGGCACGTGGGGACTGGAAGTAGGAGAACGGAGCTATCCAAGCACTTTTGGATTACAAAACAGGGGGGCTGGGTCCCCTCCCACTCACTCCTCCCACTCACTCCTCCCACTCACCCCTCCCACTCACCCCTCCCACTCACCCCTCCCACTCACTGCCAACAAGGAAAGTGATCAGTTGACTTGTGATGCAAAATAGGAAATACATTACATGTTAAGATTTTTGTTGATGATATGTTCCCTCTTGTTTAGTTTATGGTTCCTACTGCAACCAGATGGGCTGTTATAATCCATCTCTGAAACCTGTTTTCCTTGTGTCAATATGTCGGGAATAGAATGTGACACTGAAACCTGCAAACAGGGCTCAGAACATCCAAAGAATAAATAAACCCTGTATTGAGGCAGCAGATTGAGGCTTTTAACGGAGAAACAAGGGGGTGCTTTGGTAGTGATGGGCTTGGGAGACCCAGTAAAATAGATTGGCCATCAATATTGCTCTAAAACAATGAGTGCGTCTCAATATCAATAAAACTTGATAGATTAATATCCTTCAATCAAGTTCAGGTCAACAGTTTGATATAATTGTGTCCTGTGTTAGAACCCATTGGCTGGTGCCGTGGGTTGGAGGAACGACTCAGCCAGTAAAGGCACTGACTCTGAAAATAATGACCTTGACGTTGATGCAGGTGAGGTTGGTTCAAGTCCCACTGTCCGCTTGGCAAGTCACCGTCTCCCTGTGCCACAGGCACCAAAGTTAGATTGTAAGATTTTTGGGGCAGGTACAGTGCCTGTAAAATTCTGTATACGACAGGCTAATTTAACTCTGTGCCCAGGACATAGGTGAAAATGAGAGGTAACTCAGTGTATTACATCCTGGTAAAACATGTTATAAATACAAATTGTAATTGTGGGAAAAGCCCTCAATGAAATAAAGTTATTAATAATAATGTATTTACTTATTTATCAAATGTGTTACCTGGAAGTAATACAAGTTACCTCTCGTTTTCACGTATGTCCTGGGCACAGAGTTATGATGACAGATACATGGTTACAAATACATAGTTACATTAAGTGAGCAGGGTATACATTATATACAAGACATTGCATGCACAGTTAAAGATATAATATGTTCTGCCTCCCTGCTTCTCCTTCAAAATCGAGCGTCAAATAGCCTCACATGGCATGGCAACCGTGAGGTCGCAACGTCATGACGTCATTGGTGACGCCCGCGGCATCATTTGACGCTGGATTCTGAAGAAGCAGGGCGGCAGGCACAGACAAGTGCCGAAGGGCGGCGTATTTTAAAAACCGCTGCTGGGCGTAGCTTTCGGGGCTTCCGGGGGGTGCGATTATTATACATTTTCAGGGACCCCCTCGGCTGCCGCTAAATTAACCACTAAATCTTCCAGACAACAACACTTGTCCAGGAGAACAATATGGCCGCTGCCGGGTCAGTACTGGCATAACGACTAGCGGGATAGAGGATCGTCCAGGTAAGTGACCGCTCCGAAGGCGGCACAATGACCCGTACCATGCAAACATCATATTATCAATAATACATGTGTATTTATGGATTTATCTGCATATACTGATACACACAATGGGAGAGGTATTAAATCCCTCCCAACCAGCTGATCATTAGCAGATAAGTCATCAATCTCCCAGCGGCCTTAATTAGCTGATGCTTCAGCCGCTGCCAGAAATAGGTACAGCTACATTAAATGGGTAAAGTGATAAAAGGGTTAAGAAAACCATCTTTCTGCACCGTTTAGATCCTGCCTTCCGCCGTCCTTACTGCTGAGCCACACACCATTTTGTCCGTAGGGCCAAGTATACGAGATCCCATTAAATAATGCGAGGGATGAGTTAGAACGTATTCATTATACTTTTTATGGCCTTTTGTAATCGTGCCAATGTGGGTTACCATAGCAGCAGTATCTTAAATTGCCACCGACGGGCATTTCCCCCAAATTAAAAATTCCAGCGGATCCAGGGTGGCACACCCTGAAGAGATGGAGAAAGGTTAGTGGTTGTACGGAAGCCAAAACGTTAGGAAGGAGGCCAAGAGCCCCAGGAAGGCAGGGCTCACAAATAAGACCGTTGACTTATCTGGGCGGTGCTGGGGAGGGTGCTGGGATGGGTGCTGGGGAGGGTGCTGGGACGGATACTGGGATGGGTGCTGGAGAGGGTGCTGGGACAGGTGCTGGGGAGGTTGCCATGGAGGGTACTGGGATGGGTGCTGGGGAGGGTGCTGAGATGGGTGGTGGGAGGGTGCCGTGGAGGGTGCTGAGATGGGTGCTGGGGAGGGTACTGGGATGGGTGCTGGGGAGGGTACTGGGACGGGTGCCGAGATGGCTGCTGGGATGGGTGCTGGGGAGGGTACTGGGATGGGTGCTGGGACGGGTGCTGGGACGGGTGCTGGGATGGGTGCTCGGACAGGTGCTGGGACGGGTGCTGGGACAGGTGCTGGGACGGGTGCTGGGGAGGGTGCCGTGGAGCGTACTGGGATGGGTGCTGGGGAGGGTACTGGGAAAGGTGCTGGGGAGGGTGCTGAGATGGGTGGTGGGGAGGGTGCCGTGGAGGGTACTGGGATGGGTGCTGAGATGGGTGCTGGGGAGGGTACTGGGACTGGTGCTGGGACGGGTGCTGGGATGGGTGCTGAGATGGGTACTGGGATGGGTGCTGAGATGGGTACTGGGACGGGTGCTGAGATGGGTGCTGGGACGGGTGCTGGGACGTGCTGAGATGGGTGCTGGGATGGATACTGGGGAGGGTGCTGAGATGGGTGCTGGGAAAGGTGCCGTGGAGGGTACTGGGATGGGTACTGGGGTGAGTGCTGGGGAGGGTGCTGAGATGGGTGGTGCGGAGGGTACTGGGATGGGTGCTGGGAAGGGTACTGGGATGGGTGCTGGGACGGCTGCTGGGAAGGGTGCTGGGGAGGGTGCCATGGAGGGTACTGGGATGGGTGCTGAGACGGGTGCTGGGGCGGGTGCTGGGACGGGTGCTGGGACGGGTACTGGGATGCGTGCTGGGATGGGTACTGAGATGGGTGCTGGGGAGGGTGCCGTGGAGGGTACTGGGATTGGTACTGGGATGGGTGCTGGGGAGGGTACTGGGAAAGGTGCTGGGGAGGGTGCAGTGGAGGGTACTGGGATGGGTGCTGAGATGGGTGGTGGGGAGGGTGCAGTGGAGGGTGCTGAGACGGGTACTGGGACGGGTGCTGGGGAGGGTACTGGGATGGGTGCTGGGAAGGGTACTGGGATGGGTGCTGGGGAGGGTACTGGGATGGGTGCTTAGATGGGTACTGGGACGGGTGCCGAGACAGGTATTGGGACGGGTGCTGGGACGCGTGCTGGGACGGGTATTGGGACGGGTATTGGGACGGGTGCTGAGACGGGTGCTGGGACGGGTGCTGGGACGGGTGCTGAGACGGGTGCTGAGACGGGTGCTGAGACGGGTGCTGGGACGGGTGCTGGGATGGGTGCTGGGACGGGTATTGGGACGGGTGCTGGGACGGGTGCTGGGATGGGTATTGGGACGGGTGCTGAGACGGGTGCTGGGACGGGTGCTGGGATGGGTGCTGGGACAGGTATTGAGACGGGTGCTGGGACGGGTGCTGAGACAATTATTGGGACGGGTGCTGGGACGGTTGCTGGGACGGGTGCTGGGACGGTTGCTGGGACGGGTGCTGGGGAGGGTGCTGAGACGGGTGCTGGGACGGGTGCTGGGACAGGTGCTGAGACGGGTACTGGGACGGGTGCTGAGACGGGTGCTGGGATGGGTACTGGGATGGGTGCTGAGACAGGTACCGGGTTGGGTACCGGGTTGGGTGCTGGGACGGGTTCTGGGACGGGTGCTGAGACGGGTACTGGGATGGGTGCTGGGACGGGTTCTGGGATGGGTGCTGAGACGGGTGCTGGGACGGGTGCTGGGACGGGTACTGAGACGGGTACTGAGACGGGTGCTGGGACAGACACGGCTATTTTATGGTCGTCTGGTGTTTTTTTGTTGTATGTTTTTTAAATTTTAAGACTAATTCCAAAATGACGCAATAAATTCCCAGGAATGCACAATAAATACAGCTTCCTTCATTATTTTATGTGATCTTACGGCAAACAAGGACGTGATGCTGCAGGGATTTCATGGTTGCAGTGATTTAGGCTCAGCAGTAAGGCATATCTTTCACCGTGTAAGCGCTCCCTTATCCCCCCTCCGGGGGACTAATCAGTGAAGGAGGGAGATAAAAAGAGAATTTATAGGCAATCGGTCAGAGCTTTAAGGGGAAATCCCACTGAGCTCCCAAGAAAATAATCACCAGTGTTACATTTTTGTAAAAAAAAAAGAAAAAATGGTATTTATGATCCGGTAGTCAGTTTTAACCCCTTCACTGGCGGAGGGGGACTTTTAACCGCCATTAGTTCATTTTAGTCCTGTGGTGGAGGTTCCTTTTAAAAAAGAAACGTGAGAAGGGAGGGCTGAGACTGACTTCTAAATGTATTTTAAATGTATTTAAAGCAATTCTGACCATATTTATTAAAAGTTTATCCAACATTTAGAAAAAAAAAATTTGCCCCCAGGAATATCAGATCTAATAAGCTATTTTTAGATTGTGTTAAATTAGGCCAACTAGTTATGTCTCTGAATAGTATCGGAACGCAATGACAAGACAAAGACATGTCTGGGAGACTATTAATGTACCCCGTTACTTTACCCCAAAAAGTCTGTACCTTCCAGCAATGCCGCAAACCGTGAGCGAGGTCTGCCTTGGGCCGTGCAGAATTTTGGATAACTGCTATTTGAATCTCATCATTGGGGGACATGTGCCCGATGCTGATAACTTTTAAACATACCCTCGCCACCAAAAATATCAGGAAAAAATCTTTTGCTCCAGCTATTTATCACACCTTCTGAGACTGCCTTTTCTCCCCTGTTTTAGTATGTCTGTAAGTAATGCAGGGAAACTCCACTTTTCCCGGAGTCCCTTAATATCTTGTCTAGGTTAGGTTTCTGGAAGAGATCAGGGGCCAGATATGAGACACGTGAGATGCACTGTAGGGCCTACAATGCAAGAACATGAACACACGTCTGTTCGACATTGAAAATGTCTCCCTAATAGCATCAAAAGTAGGAATACACAGATTTTTTTTTATCAATGAAGTTGAATATAGAAACCAGACCAGCCTTCTCTCAAGTTTTATACGCGTCATGCATGTCTCCAGCCGGCGAATCAGGATTCCCTATGAAGGGTAGGCCCAGCCAGAGATTGGGATGTCATTTTAATCTTTTCCGGAGCAATTTCCAAACCCAGAGAGTCCAAAAATAAGATTATTTTTTTTGAACGTTGTCCGGCAGCCTTGTCAAAGTGAAGTGAGATAGATATGCCAAGGAGATGGGGTGTATCATGGGGTGCATCATTGAATAAATGGCAGAGATACCAAACAGCCAGTCCCTTACATATCGAGCCAGACAGGCCAGACGGAAGTGGGTCCCTCCCATGTCCTTATCTGCTCAGAGTTTAACAAATACCTATCCTGGGCTATTTTTCTCCTCCAAGCACAATCCGTGAATATCTTATTGGTGAGAGATGTAACCCTTCTTCAATAGTAAAGGGAGCATTTGTAAAGCATACACGAGCTTGGGGAAAGATGTCATTTGTAGTGGGGCAATTCTGCCAAATAGAGTGGGAGTGAGTTCCAGTATTCTAGATCTTTCCTAATCTTTTGTATGATAGGCTTAACATGTAGCGCATAGAGTTTAGAGAGGTAACAGGGGATAACAATACCTAGGTATTTAATGGAGTCTTCTGCTACCCTGAATGGGGTGTCCCCATCCTCTGAGTCTGACCCATTTCCTTTAAGCCAGAAGATTTCAGATTTCTGAAAATTATTTTTGTAGCCCGAGAAGGAATACAATTGTGATATTCATTTTAGAATCCCTGAGACTGATTTGGAAGGGTTGGTAATAAACAGTATCAAGTCGTCCACATAAAGGGCCACTAGGGAAGTGGTTCCAAAGCTATGTCACACAAGAGGGGGGATAGGGGACAACCCTGTCTTGTGCCTCTCTGGAGGGTAAACCAATCCGATTTCCTCAAGCTAGTGACGACTCTTGTGAGTGGGTTCCTAGTATATAGGGTTTAACTGGCTGTGAGAAACTTCCCTGTTTGGCCAATGGTCTTTAAGGGGATGTTTATTAAAGTGTGATAGTGAGGTAGGCGCATGGAAACTTCTATTCAAGTCAATGGGATTTTCCTAGTGAAGACTCCGGGCAGCACAGTGGAACTTTAATGACCAACCCCTTAGGTCTCTGCTGGGGTATTGGGGAGAATGTCCCATATTAGTCATGGATAGCTACTGTACACACGTGATAGCTGGTGTTCAGACGTGATAGCTGCTGTACACGTGATATCTGCCGTACACGCGTGATAGCTGCCGTACACGCGTGATAGCTGCCGTACACACGTGATAGCTGCCATACACACGTGATAGCTGACGTACACGCGTGATATCTGCCATACACACGTGATAGCTGCCGGCTGCAGTTCACGATCACACTGGATATAGGTTATCCAGGGTCAATGTCTTCACCTCCCACCTGCAAAGGTAATAAAACAAATTCCTTGTTACTGTGTGTTCCCGTGTTGGCACACTGCTCCTGAATTCTGCGGCCCCCTCGATCCTCTGCAAGAAATAAAACTTCCCTAAGGAAGAATAAACCTCGCACGGAAGAGAATCCTAAGCCAAGCAGGGCCCGGCAGGATAACACTTTGTGCCAGACACGTTTGGTGACTCCCCGGGTTCTCTCGTGCACGGGAGAACGAGCTGCGGCTCTATCATCCAGGACTCCAATCACGGAGCCGACAGTCGCTTCTTTTATTTTTTAAACTTTCCTTTTCATTGCGAATTTTGTACAAATAAAAAAGGGGAAGAGGTTTACAGGGGACAGGAAATTAAAATGGGGTTGGGGGGAAAGGGAAGTGACACGTTGCAATACAAAGGAAGGCTTATGGGAAACATCAATGCTCATTTAAATAATAACAGTAAAAAGACCGGAAGTGGGAAAGAAGAAAAGTGTCCTGTTTCTGCTAGAGGTGAGGCGACATTGTACGGCGTAGAACGTAGGGCGGCTAGAGGTGAGGCGACATTGTAGGGCGCAGAACGTAGGGCGGCTAGAGGTGAGGCGACATTGTACGGCGTAGAACGTAGGGCGGCTAGAGGTGAGGCGACATTGTACGGCGTAGAACGTAGGGCGGCTAGAGGTGAGGCGACATTGTAGGGCGTAGAACGTAGGGCGGCCAGGCGGCTCCTCCAAAACACTGGGCACAATGCTGAAAGGTGAGAAACACTCCACACACACACACACACAAACACTAGAGACACACACGCACACACACTCGAGGCACCCGTCCCTCGAGGCACACACCTATCTCCCCGCTCCATGTTGTTTCCTCCTCTCCTTGGCCCCACCTTCAGGCTCCTGATACCGTCTCCTAATTGGCTGCATTACACAGCAGCAGTCAATCAGGATGGAGGAAGCTGCCCAGCCCCCTAGCAGCAGCCCTGCTCTCTCCCTGCTCTGGGAAATCATGTGGCCTCCCCAAGCCGGTCAGCTCACTATATCCAGAGAGGTAATACCGGTATACACATACACGCCCAGAGAGGTAGTACCGGTATACACATACACGCCCAGAGAGGTAATTCCGGTATACACATACACGCCAAGAGAGGTAATACCGGTCTACACATACACGCCCAGAGAGGTAATACCGGTATACACATACACGCCCAGAGAGGTAGTACCGGTATACACATACACGCCCAGAGAGGTAATTCCGGTATACACATACACGCCCAGAGAGGTAGTACCGGTATACACATACACGCCCAGAGAGGTAATTCCGGTATACACATACACGCCAAGAGAGGTAATTCCGGTATACACATACACGCCCAGAGAGGTAATACCGGTATACACATATACGTCCAGAGAGGTAATACCGGTCTACACATACACGCCCAGAGAGGTAATACCGGTATACACATACACGCCCAGAGAGGTAATACCGGTATACACATACACGCCAAGAGAGGTAATACCGGTATACACATACACGCCCAGAGAGGTAATACCGGTATACACATACACGCCCAGAGAGGTAATACCAGTATACACATACACGCCCAGAGAGGTAATGCCGGTATACACATACACGCCCAGAGAGGTAATACCGGTATACACATACACGCCCAGAGAGGTAATACCGGTATACACATACACGCCCAGAGAGGTAATACCGGTATACACATACACGCCCAGAGAGGTAATACCGGTATACACATACACGCCCAGAGAGGTAATACCGGTATACACACACACGCCCAGAGAGGTAATACCGGTATACACATACACGCCCAGAGAGGTAATACCGGTATACACGTACACGCCCAGAGAGGTAATACCAGTATACACATACACGCCCAGAGAGGTAATACCGGTATATACATACACACGCCCAGAGAGGTAATACGGTATACACATACACGCCCAGAGAGGTAATAACGGTATACACATACACGCCCAGAGAGGTAATACCGGTATACACATACACGCCCAGAGAGGTAATACCGGTATACACATACACGCCCAGAGAGGTAATACCGGTATACACGTACACGCCCAGAGAGGTAATACCGGTATACACGTACACGCCCAGAGAGGTAATACCGGTATACACGTACACGCCCTGAGAGGTAATACCGGTATACACGTACACGCCCAGAGAGGTAATACCGGTATACACATACACGCCCAGAGAGGTAATACCGGTATACACCCCAGAGAGGTAATACCGGTATACACATACACGCCCAGAGAGGTAATACCGGTATACACATACACGCCCAGAGAGGTAATACCGGTATACACGCCCAGAGAGGTAATACCGGTATACACATACACGCCCAGAGAGGTAATACCGGTATACACATACACGCCCAGAGAGGTAATACCGGTATACACATACACGCCCAGAGAGGTAATACCGGTATACACATACACGCCCAGAGAGGTAATACCGGTATACACATACACGTCCAGAGAGGTAATACCGGTATACACATACACGCCCAGAGAGGTAATACCGGTATACACATACACGCCCAGAGAGGTAATACCGGTATACACATACACGCCCAGAGAGGTAATACCGGTACACACATACACGCCCAGAGAGGTAATACCGGTACACACATACACGCCCAGAGAGGTAATACCGGTATACACATACACGCCCAGAGAGGTAATACCAGTATACACATACACGCCCAGAGAGGTAATACCGGTATACACATACACACCCAGAGAGGTAATACCAGTATACACATACACGCCCAGAGAGGTAATACCGGTATACACATACAGGTCCGGTATTACCTCTCATTTTTTACTGGATAGAGTGTTCAAAAACAGGACTGTCCGGTTCAATACTGGACTCCTGGCCACCCTACATAGAAGTGACACGTGCAACGGCTACCAAGACCTTGGTTTGGATGAGAGGAGAAGGGCATCCTGAGATGTGAACCATTGGGACCAGATTCGGCAGCATGTGGGACTTCTGCTGCTGACTGGGCGAGCTGGCAGTAGCTTCTTTCCATCTCCCTGGTAAAGATGAGTGAAATGTATGGCACGAGTTGGTGACATTTGCAATGTGTTCCCTACCTGTGGGACTCCCTTACACCCAGTATGTGCCTGTCACCTTCTCTCACGCGCGTCAAATCAGCAAAACAAACATTCTCAGGGAAGCACTTCAGTAGCCTGAACACACGGCCTCTTCTCCCCACACCCAGACAGAGGCTTACCAACCATCAAGGCCAGGCACTGCCATCCACTCCATTTACTCATTCCCCCTACTGCAGGGGTCTCCAACTCAGTCCTCAAGGGCCATCAACAGGCCAGCTTCTATGGATATCCCTGCTTCAGCACAGCTCCATCGAAGACTGAGCCACTGCTTGAGCCACCTGTGCTGAAGCAGGCATATCCATAAAATCTGGCCTGTTGATGGCTCTTGGGTTTGAGATCCCTGCCCCAGTGTCTCTGTCAGTCTCCAAACACACCACTTAGATTGCAAGCTCCCTGGGTCAGGAATTCCTATTGTCTGGTTTTGTTGCACTCACATTATAATTCCCTGTACTGTATTATTATTTGTGTGTGTAAAGCGCTGCGTACATCTCCGTCCCGAAGCAGAAACCGATGAGTTTTCGGAAAGCTGCGCACACTATCATTCCATCTGTGTAAAACCCTAATGTTGAAAGCGCTAAAAGGTATCACAACGCGCATCGAATGTACTCTGCCAGAGGGGTTAATATAAGCGGGCAGACTTTCTTTCCAGCGGGCGAGTGGAACTCATTGGGAAGGTCGTGTAGCAGAGAACGCAGATTCCAAGGCCGCGCTCACACAGGGGGCTTCGCGACGCTGCGTTCGCGTGTCCTCGTGTGCGCGCCTCCGTCTGCTGGGCGATGTGTGATCATCCCCAGCAGACGGAATGATCCGACAGAGCGGGCGGCGGCGCAGTGTCACGGGCGCAGAGCAAATGCATGGTGTTTTTTCCCTCCCTCAGCACTGTGCAGGCGCTCGCTTTAGCACGGGAGGATAAGAGCAGCAATCCGGCTCCATCCGAGGCTGCTGGGCTGGGACCCCCCTCTTTGATATTTATTTATTTTACATACTGTGACTAAGTTGACATATGCCAGCGCGAAGCGTCATTTTCACACCAGCATCCCCCAAATAAACATTTAAAGACTAGCGCCTTGTACCGTCACTGAAACGGCTCTACTACAATCAAACACAGGAACGCAACAGGCAGGGGTTCTCAACTCCTGGCCTCAAGACCCCTCAACAGGTCAGGTGTTCAGGATATCCCTGCTTCAGCACAGGTGGTGCAGTCACTGACTGAGCCACCTGTGCTGAAGCAGGGATATCCTGAAAACCTGACCTGTTGGGCGGGCGTCTTGAGGACTGGAGTTGAGAACCCCCAGGTCCCCCTTTTATACATTTTCCATGTGCGCGTATTTAAAAATAGAAAGAGCCGCACTGCGCTGTGCGGCCGCCGCGGTTACACGGCTCTGCGGGGAAAATGCTATTTTTACATTCCTTTTCTCCCCTCACACAGAGGTAGCAGGTGCTCTTTTTTGGAAACTTTGGAGGACTTTTGGTGCTGAAGTGCCTCTTGTCTCAGCCGCCCCGAAAATATTCCTCGTTCCAGCTGTGTGCGTCACGGCCGATCGAAACGTTTAATTATAGACATGTTGAAAGAAGCGGCGCCTTTGTGGCATGAATTTGTCACTAATGAATAAAACGTGGGCATCGCTGAAGTCCTTGATATAACAATGCGGAGCGTCTTCAACATGTGCTCCTTTCATTTCCCGCTGGGCCGTAGTTCTGGGAAGGAACGTGTTTTTATATTCCCTTTATTACGCCCGTTAGGCAGACAATGGGAATGTATTAATATAATACACTTTTACAGTCATTCATCGTTCTGTCCTTTATGTAGGGTTTAAAGGTTCAGTCCGAGCTGCATGTTTTGTAATGTTTCCTATGTAACAGGTATTCAACCCCACCCAATCGCATATATAGTGTGGGTGAGTAGAACATGTAGTGTTACCGGTGTGGTGCGTATACCTGCAGGCTTACAGGAGGTCTGAGCCTCCGCTAGTGAGAGCCTGGGGTGAATCCTCTGGAACGTATCTTCTTTCAGCGCCTCCACCTATGTAGGATTCTATAGAAATGTAGAATGACCCTAACATAGGAACCCACTCAGAAACCACACACACAGTGATTATATAACTAAGGACTTTACTAACAAATAATAATAACCTGTGTCCCTCTCACGAGGAGACACTAACAGTGACGTCTCGCAGGACGATTCCCCAACACTAGGTGATCCCACCCAGTGTCCCAAGAACCCCACCCAATGTCCTGTACTACTACAGAGATAGTCAATGAGTGACTGCGCAGTCACTAAGAACCTCTAGGCCTGTTGGTGCACATATGATGGTATAATACCTGCCGAGCACTGCGGTGCTCGGGTCAGCAACAAACTTCTCAAAGGGTCAGACGTGTGATGAATCCGTCTGATCCTCCAACCGAACTCCTTGCACGTGCGGACCGCTAGGGCGGTCCCACTCTGGAATCGTCTCTGCGGACCCCAACGTGGGTCCAACCGCTTCACAGGAACAGCAGCAGCCGCTGTGTCCCTATCTATCTAAAGGGTACTAACGTGACAGGAACCCTAACCTAGGGCCTGTCCCTGTAGTACAGCAACCTGTAGTGGCTTGGGGAACTCCTATGGCCGGCAGGGGGTAATGACCTGTCCCACTCCCCTAACTACCCAAGTCCCTTCAGCATCACTACTTGCTACTAGTCCCAGCGCCTGCAGCAGCAAGCTGTAGCTCACTGGAGGCTGCAGCCAACGTGCTGCGCAACAAGGTGCCTGCCTGTCAGACCTCACAGCACTGCCCGCTGTGACTCTGACAAGGCAGGACTCCAAACTAGGGGCCGCGTCCCTATCTAGGACCTCCCTAAGCAGTTACCCACCCAACTAGTGGGGAGTTGGGGCCTACCTGGAGTGTAGGTACCTATATGGGGCAGAAGCTGCACTCGCTCCCCGCACCTTTCCTTCCCTACAGCTCCCTGACTCCAACTCTCTTAACTGCAGACTTCCTTTTCCCAGCTCCCACTAATGTAAGTAGCAGGGTCCCTAACCTGAGGGCTGCCCCTGGCAACACTCACCTTACTGGGGAGCTGAGCTATCTCTGACCAAGGGGGTGCTGGCCTAATACAGGGGAGTCCCTCTCTCCTGCACCCTACCTCCTTCCCTTGTCTGTTCCTTCCTCTGACTGACTAGTGTGCTCTTCTGCCCGCGAAATGTATCCACTTGCTTTCCTGGCAGTCCTGCAGCCCTATTGGCTCCTATGAAGCACCTGATGTGCTTGGCCCTAAGCCTCATGGGAATTGTAGTCCCGTAGAGGCTGTACTTACATTGGGGCCGCGTGCGCGCCTTTCCTGCACCTACACTAACCCCTAATGGCCGCCACAACCTCTCACTATCTATCCCTACTCTCGCGCGACTCTCCTGCGCTTTCCCTGCCCTCACACAACTGCTCCCTGGCGCTAGGGTTCTCCCTGCGCATGCGCGATCTATCTGGGCCGCCGGGGACTCACTGCGCATGCGCGACCCGGCGCAACATTGCGGCGCCCTATTCGCCCGGCTCCGTGAGCGCCGGGAGCCCTGAGACGCGCGTGCAGCCTTGGCAACCGTCCGCACGTGTCCCCGGCAACCCCCGAGCCGGGACCGGACCGCCCTCTCCCCTGCCCTCGCCGAACGGAGCCGCCATTGGACGCGGCGGCCCCCGCGATCGGCAGGCAGGGGAGGGGGATGCTGGAGTGCTGGGGAGACATGGCTACACTCTCCCCCTGGTGGAAAATCCAACGTCCTCGCTTGGGGAACGACATAGCATGGTACAATTTTACACACTGAAAATTTTCGTGGCATAACCCGTACACATAACCTATCGGCTGCAACATCCCTGAACCCCAGCACATCACACCCATTATTACCCGAGGCTGGCTGAGACCATTTGTGGGGTGCCCCTAACTGATCAGGTGGGGGTACCTCACTTTTGCGTCCGTGAGCCTCCCTGGGGTGAATCTCTCGGAAAGCACACTCTGGCGTAACAGTCACTGGTTCAGTGCTACTTCCTCCCCCTGGCGGAAGGAATAGCACAGTGTCCTTCAAACCAACCTTTACTTGGTCATCCAGGGCCTTTACCCGGTCATCCGCGGCTTGGATGCGGTAGACCAGGAGGCCAGGACCTCTCCCGCGGTCCACTACCTGGCGAATGGAGCGTTCCTTTTTGGGCTCCAAGGAGGCAGCTTTCCCTGAATCTCTCTCCACACAGTCTTTGTCCCTATATACTGGCGAGGCTTCCACTTGGAAGCGAGCAATGGACAATGTCTCTTTCCTCAATGTCTCTGTTTCACCTGGCAGGGGGTAAAGGGTAGATACCTTACCACTGCAGTGATTCACGGTGGCCAACAGGTCCTCGGGGACGCGGTCAGTTCCCACCTCGGCTGTCTTGGGACCTGCCCCCGGCACTTCTGGGGCAGTCCACTTACTCGCTGGAAACTCGGGAGCGTGGGATCCCAGTCCTGGGACCATTTGGGTCGGAGCACACGGGCTCACACTCCTCTCAGGCACCGTAGCTTTGACCTTCTTCACGGCCACCTCCATCGGAGCCTGTGGGGAGCAAGGGGGTTCCTTACCACTCGGCTGGCTTGCGATGGGTTTCCCTTCTTCCGGAAGGATCGGCGGTAGACACTGGTCCACTCTCTTCTCTGGACAGCTACCTTCTAATGAGGACACCTCCACCAGGACGCGATGCAGAGGGGAGCCCTTCGCCCGGGCGACCAGACTTAAGGAGCCATCGTGCTCCGCGGTCACCTGGAGGCTCACCCCCGACACCCCTGGGGCAGTCGACTCACCCTTGTCGTCTGTAGGTACTGGTCCCCATTCTAGGACCGATGGTACCTCTGCAGTAGGTTGGCCGGCCCGCTGTAGGGCACACGGGCCCATATCAGGATTCACTGAGATAGTTGGCTTGATGACTTCACTCGCGTGGTCCGCCGGCAGGCGCATCACCACGAGGGGTTGGTCACTGGAATCACTAAAAGAAGATGGGGGTACAGACACCTTACCCTGCGATTCCTCTGTGTCATCGCTGGGGTGGTTCGCCGAGAGACACATGGCTTGGGGAACTCCTATGGCCGGCAGAGGGTAATGACCTGTCCCACTCCCCTAACTACCCAAGTCCCTTCAGCATCACTACTTGCTACTAGTCCCAGCGCCTACAGCAGCAAGCTGTAGCTCACTGGAGGCTGCAGCCAACGTGCTGCGCAACAAGGTGCCTGCCTGTCAGACCTCACAGCACTGCCCGCTGTGACTCTGACAAGGCAGGACTCCAAACTAGGGGCCGCGTCCCTATCTAGGACCTCCCTAAGCAGTTACCCACCCAACTAGTGGGGAGTTGGGGCCTACCTGGAGTGTAGGTACCTATATGGGGCAGAAGCTGCACTCGCTCCCCGCACCTTTCCTTCCCTACAGCTCCCTGACTCCAACTCTCTTAACTGCAGACTTCCTTTTCCCAGCTCCCACTAATGTAAGTAGCAGGGTCCCTAACCTGAGGGCTGCCCCTGGCAACACTCACCTTACTGGGGAGCTGAGCTATCTCTGATCAAGGGGGTGCTGGCCTAATACAGGGGAGTCCCTCTCTCCTGCACCCTACCTCCTTCCCTTGTCTGTTCCTTCCTCTGACTGACTAGTGTGCTCTTCTGCCCGCGAAATGTATCCACTTGCTTTCCTGGCAGTCCTGCAGCCCTATTGGCTCCTATGAAGCACCTGATGTGCTTGGCCCTAAGCCTCATGGGAATTGTAGTCCCGTGCGCGCCTTTCCTGCACCTACACTAACCCCTAATGGCCGCCACAACCTCTCACTATCTATCCCTACTCTCGCGCGACTCTCCTGCGCTTTCCCTGCCCTCACGCAACTGCTCCCTGGCGCTAGGGTTCTCCCTGCGCATGCGCGACCCGGCGCAACATGGCGGCGCCCTATTCGCCCGGCTCCGTGAGCGCCGGGAGCCCTGAGACGCGCGTGCGGCCTTGGCAACCGTCCGCACGCGTCCCCGGCAACCCCCGAGCCGGGACCGGACCGCCCTCTCCCCTGGCCTCGCCGAACGGAGCCGCCATTGGACGCGGCGGCCCCCGCGATCGGCAGGCAGGGGAGGGGGATGCTGGAGTGCTGGGGAGACCTGGCTACACCTATATAGGAGGGACCGCCCATCGCTGGACCACCACATGTTCAGCTCCATGTCTTCCTACTAAGGGGATTAAACTGACCGTCCAATAGGAAGCAGGAACAGATGAAATTGCGTTTCCTATTGGCTCACGGGACTCCCAAGATTGTAATGGTTATTTCTCGGGAACCAGCGATTGCGGTAGCTGAGGAATAATTCAGCACCGGGGGGCGCCCCGCCCGGGTTCCCATCCGTTACAAAAAAGTGGACAGTTTAAAAAAAAAATGCGTTTGACGCAGGGGGTCTCCGGACGTGAACTGCGTTAATTTCAGCTTTGGTGACCCCCTGCTCCAAGAGATACTTACCTCCGTAGAGGGTTGCCGGTATCTCGGGGCTGTTTAAAGGTCCCGGTCATGTGGGCCAATAGGAAGACACGAGGGATGATGTCACGGCTTCCTATTGGCCTGATGGACATTTAAGCGGACATCCCGCAAGGACGTACAGCGAAGGTCAGGTGGGCCGTTGGGGTGGTCACTTTTCATCACACACACTGTACGTTTATTAGGGCACTAAAGGGATTGAGTATGTTAATTGCTATGACACACGAGAGAGAGAGAGAGAGAACCGGACAATGATGAAGAGGTCGGGAATTATGCTTCATTAGTTTATGTCAGCGCATGGTGGGCGGTTATTTTACCGTACAGACCGCTGGGCCGCTGGTGTTTGGGAGTGCCCGTGTAAGGGCGGTGCTCTACGCCTGCTGTGCCCGGGGTTCTACGCCTGCAGCGGGGGGGTCACAAGCGACACGGTACGGGACAGTCTGGGATAAAGAATAACGTGTTGTACAATAAATAAAACCTGTGGCCTTATTCCTCCCAAATTGTTGATTTTCTTGGTATGGTTTGTGGCGGAGTCTCCTAGTCAAGACATTTGTTTGCTTCTGAACCCATTCATTCTTTTCCCTGTCCCTCTGGGTAATACCCATCATGCATCTCTCCATACTTCTTTGAGTTGTAATATGGAAAATAGCTGAAGCGCTCAAATGCAGGTATATCTCAAAATGATAATAAGCCAGACCACTGTACCAGGGTACTAACAATTGATATAGTACCTATTGTGTCATATAATGGGTACTATCCTCCTGAAGACAGGTGGTGTGTGGTGCAACCCACTCACCATATGTCTCATTGGCAGGTTCTGAAACAAAGAAAAGCCCGGGCGCTCCCTGATTAAGTTCTTAAGAACAGGGGCAATGTAACAATGAAATTTACAACCTTATAAATAAAGTTCCCCTCTGGTTCGTCTTCTTGTCCTATGGCTCAGACCCCAATAGGGTCCTTATCCAGGATCCTTATTAGTACAGGGATATAGAGAGAGAAAGGGGGAGCACAGGTTGAAGAATGTGGGGTATCTAGAGTATCTGAATAGATATTTATGGGTGTGTTTGAAAAATATATAATCAATCACTTACACAGCCTTGTGTAAATGCTCTCACAGCAAGGTTTACTTGTCTTGATGTTCCCTTGGTCGTTTGCCTTCTTCTTTTCAGGACTTGGTTTTCTTTCTGGATGTCTTCAGCAGTCCTCGGCTTACTTTGAGGATGTCTCCCTCGGAGTCAACAGATTAAAAACAGTGGTTTAGAGGGGAATACAGACAGTATTTAATAAAGTCCAAAAAAAAAAAAAAAAAAAAAAAGAATATTTATATAAAGGCAGTAAATACTGCCGGTACTCACACGGGCTAGTGTGAGTACAGTCCTAGGGGAAGGTATCTTTTTATCCGAAGTTTGTCTTTACACGTAGTGGTCTATAGGTATACTGAGGGTCAGGTGTGTAATGATATATATAAGTCAAATGATACTCACACGGCCTTGTGTGAGTAAATGCACATCAAGGTATCTTTATCTTGATAGTCCCCGTTTTCTTCTTGTTCGGTTCTTGATCTTCTTCCTGTTTTTCCTTGGTGGTCTTCGATTTCTAGTGTGATAATCCCCCTCGGTGTGAACAAATTGAAAAACAATTGTTAGTGGGGAATTAACAACACAATTCTGTGATAACCCACTAGAAAAGCCCGAGCAGATATGTAAAAGCAGCAAAATGCTGCAGGCACTCACACGGGCAAGTGAGTGCAATCCTAGGGGAAGGTATCTTTTTTTCTTTTTTGGGATGTCTTTAAATCTGGTGCCCTGTAAGGGTAATGGCGGTCTGATAAGTATAGATCTATAAAAATAAAAATAAAAATGATACTCACACGGCCTTGTGTGAGTAAATGCACATCAGGGTATCTTTGACTTCTTTATAATACTGACAGTATTAATCTCCTAGTGCCAGTGTAGGTAGATAACCCCTTCCTGGTGTAGATGCAAAATTGAACACTGTCACGATTTTCGTGGGCTACAACAAAATTTATTAAAGAAAGCTCTAAAAACAAAACATGTATAAAAACAATTAGAAAAATGCATTAAAAGAAAAAGCCAGCCGTCTGAAAGAAATTGCTTGTGGGTCTCGTGGAGCGCAGCTAACTTGCTCCGCGTCCGGATGTAGTGCTGCCTCCTCTCAGATCCACTCCTAGACGGTGGCTGTGCTGGGTCAAGATTGCCTAGTGGTCAGAGCAACGCGTTTCGACTTTTGGTCTTCCTCAGGCTCCGTAGTTTGGGGTTAAGGTTCGTGGCAGATATTTATACTGATGTCAGCCAATCCCCATTCTACTTTATGCAATGTCCTCTGTTGTTCAATTAGAACTGATGAGTGCTGTGTAATGCACTCCGTTTTCTACTTCTGCACGTCATAGTGAAAGATCTAGACCTAAAGATAGAGAAAGAGAGAGCAGGAGATACGCCAGTAGATCCCCAATCAGAAGCCCGGTATGGGAAAGAACAAAACAAAACGCTGGTGTAGCTTTTTTAGAACAAAGCCCTCCGCACCACACGGCAACAAAGAACAGGTACGATCCTCTGATAGACATAAACCCAGAGGAGAGACAACTAGGGAAAAGAGAAAGAGAGGAAAAAGAGGCAGAAGGAGGAAACAAAAAGAAACAAATGAAGTAAAGGGAGTTTTTAATATAAGTAAAAAAATACTCACTAAAAATCAACTAAGTGTAATAGGTAGAGGCCTGAATTTTGCGCCCGCTACTAAAGCAAGCGGTTTTAATACATTTTTAGACGCCAATAAATTTCTTAGACAATTAACTATGAAAAGATTTTTTCTCAATAAAGATGCCCAGAGCAGGGAAGTAGTAGGGGCATGCGAAATTACATCTCCAACAGAAAACCCAGAGACTAATTTCGTACACTCAGACTTGAGAGAGAAATCCAATTTTAACCCAAGCAATAGCAAGGGACATTTTTTAGAAGTTTTCCATCAACTGATTTCAAAGGATCTAGAGGAACTAACGGAACAAAAGAAACAGCATAGGGACAACCTCAGCAAGGAGGAAAAAGAGGCGCTCAAAACGCTAACGGAGGATAGATCCATCACTATCAAACCAGCCGATAAAGGTGGAGGAGTGGTAGTGATGGACACCGATTACTATTTACAAGAAGCAGGACGTATTTTAGGGGATGATAAAACATATCAAAAACTAAACAAAGACCCAACCCCAAACCATAAAAGGGAATTAGATGTAATACTCAACAGGGGGAAAACAATTGGTATACTGACCAAGAAAGAATGGGGGTATATCCATAGAGATAAACCCATCTTACCCATTTTTTACTTTTTACCAAAGATACACAAATGTTTAGAGGCACCCCCAGGAAGACCGATCATATCGGGCATCGGCTCCCTTACGCAGAATCTGTCCGAATACCTGGATGTCTTCCTCCAGAAATATGCCATTAAGGGTAGATCATACCTTAAAGATACAATGCAAGTTCTGAACATTTTGGGGGAGATAGAATGGCAGAATGGTTTCATGCTTGCCACGTGTGACGTTAAATCTCTGTACACGTGTATCAACCATTCAGATGGCATTAGTGCAATTGATAATATAATCTCAAAAGATACTACCATCAGGGATGAACAACGAACCTTTATACTTGACAGTATTAATTTCATTTTGAAGCACAATGTATTCTGGTTCAATGACGAAATATTCCTCCAGCTATGTGGCACTGCGATGGGGACCAAGTTTGCACCCAGTTTTGCAAACATTTTTATGGCAGATTGGGAAGAAAAGACAATTTGGTCCACCCACCCTTTTAGTGCAAGCTTGGTCTCATGGCATCGCTACATAGACGACGTCTTGTTCATATGGAAAGGGAGCGAAGATGAGCTAAAAGAGTTCATTATATATATAAACAACAATCCAGTGAATTTGGAATTTACCTCAGAATACAGTTTTAACACTATCAATTTTTTAGACCTCACCATTTATGTAGAAAATAGTGAAATTAAAACTAAAACCTATTTTAAAAAAACAGATGCAAACAATTTCCTATTAACATCAAGTTGCCACCATCCAAGATGGCTTAGCAATATCCCCAATGGTCAACTTAGGAGAATTAAGAGGAACTGCTCTGACATAGGGGTTTTCAAAGAACAGTCAAACACATTACAAGATAGTTTTCTGGAAAGAGGCTATGAACAAAAAATCCTTGAAAAAGAACGCTGCGACGTTCGAAATGCATTGGATGGGTCTTTTGCCACATTAAAGTGCCCTTTTAATCATTTTTTTGTTCTGGTTTCTTCCTGCTCCGTTTGTGCTGGTGCGCTTTTTGGTCTCCCTTTTCTTTGAGTTGTATGAAGCTTCTGGGTTATATGTATGTGAATATATATATATCGTTACATAGTAGTTACACAGTTACACAATTACATAGCAGATGAGGTTTAAAAAAGACATATGTCCATCAAGTTCAACCTGTGCTAATTTTAGACGACAGATACTTTATCCTATATACGTACTTACAGTATATTGATCCAGAAGAAGCAAACAAGAACCCCAGTGACACATTATCCAATAATATCTCATAAGGGAAAAAAAGTAATCCTTCCTGAGCTAGTGTTGCCAGGTGTCCAGTATTGAGCCGGACTGTCCTGTATTTGGACACTATAAAAAAATTGAGGTAATACTGGACATGTATGTATATACCAGTATTACCTCTCTGGACATAGTGACCAGACCGGCTTTGGGGGGCGCAGGATTTCCCTGAGCAGGGCTACTGCTAGAGGGCTGGGAAGCCAATCAGGAAGAGGTGGGGCCAAGGAGAGGAGGAAACAGCATGGAGTGGAGATAGGTGCGTGCGTGTACCATTGGGTCCAGTAATTTTGGAGAAGCCACCTGGGAACCCTATTCCCGACTCTAAATATTTGCAATAAGATTACTCCCTGGATTAACATCCTTCCCATGTTTACTTATTTGGTATATCCCTGTATACCTTTCCTTTCTAAAAAGATGTCCAACCTATTGTTGAACAAATCTATTGTATCTGCCATCACAGTCTCCATGGGTAATGAATCCCACACTGTAACTGCCCTTACTGTAAAGAACCCTTTCCTTTGTTGCAGGTGAAATATCTTTTCCTCCAACCTTAATGCTGCAGACCAAGTAATATCCCACACGTGTGTTCCTTTTTAATAAATCAGTTCTGTACTATGAGAAAATACTTGTAGCATTAAAAAAAAATTGAAAACACATTTTTAATGTATTATAATGTAACAAGCATTTTTTGTTTCTATAGCAACCGTTTACTAAGTCACACCCCCTTCCTCTTCTGAAACAGGCTCTGGCACACCCCTTTTTGAGCCCTGCCCTCTCTCTAGCAGTGCACCAATTGTATCTAGTGCCTGCCTGGTCACATGATCTTCCCCACAGAACTTTGCATCTTTGGTCATCTTCTGCTGCACTGACAGCCATTTAGTGAACCCCCGAGCCAAATCTTCACCGTTCGATTTGAATGAAAAAAAAACACACACTATATATTTATTTATTTTTAAATGGCAGCTTGAACTACTGTTTTTCCTTTGATTTCCTGTGTCCTTTGTACTGCCCTTGGGATGAATAGTTATTTTGAAATGTGTGTGTGTGTGTGTGTGTGTATTATAAGACACAGCAGGTTCCTGCAGGAAGTGTGTTTGTACAATGTTTATTAACATGTAAATACTCCGTACACAGCGGTGCAGTAACAGGAAATGTTCCGTACATAGCGGTGCAGTAACAGGAAATGCTCCGTACATAGCGGCGCAGTAACAGGAAATGCTCCGTACATAGCGGTGCAGTAACAGGAAATGCTCCGTACACAGCGGTGCAGTAACAGGAAATGCTCCGTACATAGCAGTGCAGTAACAGGAAATGCTCCGCACATAGCGGTGCAGTAACAGGAAATGCTCCGTACATAGCGGTGCAGTAACAGAAAATGCTCCGTACACAGCGGTGCAGTAACAGGAAATGCTCCGTACACAGCGGCGCAGTAACAGGAAATGCTCCGTACACAGCGGTGCAGTAACAGGAAATGCTCCGTACACAGCGGTGCAGTAACAGGAAATGCTCCGTACACAGCGGCGCAGTAACAGGAAATGCTCGTACACAGCGGTGCAGTAACAGGAAATGCTCCGTACATAGCGGCGCAGTAACAGGAAATGCTCCGTACACAGCGGTGCAGTAACAGGAAATGCTCCGTACACAGCGGCGCAGTAACAGGAAATGCTCCGTACATAGCAGTGCAGTAACAGGAAATGCTCCGTACATAGCGGCACAGTAACAGGAAATGCTCCGTACATAGCGGCACAGTAACAGGAAATGCTCCGTACACAGCGGTGCAGTCACAGGAAATGCTCCGTACACAGCGGTGCAGTAACAGGAAATGCTCCGTACACAGCGGCGCAGTAACAGGAAATGCTCCGTACACAGCGGTGCAGTAACAGGAAATGCTCCGTACATAGCGGCGCAGTAACAGGAAATGCTCCGTACACAGCGGTGCAGTAACAGGAAATGCTCCGTACACAGCGGCGCAGTAACAGGAAATGCTCCGTACATAGCGGTGCAGTAACAGGAAATGCTCCGTACATAGCGGCGCAGTAACAGGAAATGCTCTGTACACAGCGGTGCAGTAACAGGAAATGCTCCGTACACAGCGGTGCAGTAACAGGAAATGCTCCGTACACAGCGGTGCAGTAACAGGAAATGCTCCGTACATAGCGGTGCAGTAACAGGAAATGCTCCGTACATAGCGGTGCAGTAACAGGAAATGCTCCGTACACAGCGGCGCAGTAACAGGAAATGCTCCGTACATAGCGGTGCAGTAACAGGAAATGCTCCGTACACAGCGGTGCAGTAACAGGAAATGCTTGGACGTGATATGATAACAGTTCCGGTGGGCACAACAGAGCCACGTTTACCCAGCGACTCCCGGGCTCAGCGCGTTACAACGGCCCAGGTCTGCTCTGTAACGGGTGCTAGATGTGACAAGGTTAAGACGTTACCGGCGTTTTATTGCTCGCCACGGAGATTCCTTCCGCGTCGTCAGCGCTGGGACCGCTACTTTCTTTTTGCTAAACGTCCCCTTTAACCTTTTGGTTTCAGCGCAGAGTAGACGTATAAAATACATTTTGCAGGAACCTTTTCTAGTTGAATTTAAATAGCTATGCACTAAATGGTGGAGCCTTTTGTATGACCCACTGACCCACTGACCACTGACCCCTGACCCCTGACCACTGCGCTTGTATTTATATTTTCTGAAGCAAACATGAAATTGATTTTACTTTCTACCTTTTTTCTCTTACAAATTAATGCTTTTGCATTCATTCATTAAATTAACTTTATTATTTACGCTTTAAACCAGTATTTCAAGCTTTTTTATTTTATTTGACCTAAACCGGAGCTCCTCCATGCCCCCCCCCCCCCCCACAAAGTACGGGACCCCCCCTACATCAGCGTTCCGGCACAGGGTAGAGTATGTACCCACCGAACACAAAATGGTGGCAGTGTCCAGGCTCAGCGCGGCAGCCATTAGAAAAGCCCTTTTGCTGACCCCGCGGCTGTGTTTGTAGTGTCAAAACCGACACAAAAAAACTAAACATATCTGGGTAACCAAGAAGACCGCACAAATTGGGGCCCCTTAGGGTTACCAGGTGTCCAGTATTGAACCGGACTGTCCTATATTTGGACACTGTCCAGTAAAAAAAATAGCGGTAATACTGGACATGTATGTGGCCTGCATTACCTCTCTGGACATAGTGCCCTGACCAGTTTGGGGGTCCGCGAGATTCCCCTGAGCAGGGAGAGAGCAGGGCGGCAGCTTGGGGGCTGAGCAGCTTCCTCCATCCTGATTGGCTGCATTACCTAGCAACAGTCAATCAGGAGGAGGTGTCAGGAGCCTGGGGGTGGAGCCAAGGAAAGGAGGAAACAGCATGGAGGTGTGTTTTTGTCAAGCGAGTGTGTGTCGAGCGTGTGTGTGTCTCAAGAGCGTCGCACCTTTCACCATTGTGTCCAGTATTTTTGGAGAAGCCACCTGGCTACCCTAGGGCCCAAGGATAAGCTGCAGGGCAGCCCCTGGTTCAGGTGAGGTGAAAAACTATGTCAATTTGTGGAGTAAATGCTGCTTTAACCTTTTACTGTGCCGGGGAGTCATGTGATCGCTCACAGAGAGCCTCCATAACCGTGCCAGGCCCCGGATCCTGGAAACGGCGCAGGCTGGCTGGGAGTATGGCGGGGCTCGGTGTACTGTGTGGGCGCTAGATGATGACGTCATGTGCAGGGCCTCTTGTCCGCCCTTGCATCTGATGAGGTCACGTCGTCAAGGAGACGCGTCGTCACGTGACTTCTGGGGTAGCTGGAGGAGATGCCGACACTTACAGAGGCCCCACGTTCTCCCCCGGCCCAACTCCGGTAACCACCACAAGATTTAAACTGTGATTACAGAAGCTGGGCTGGGGAAGAGCGCGGGGCCAG
The DNA here is from genome assembly GCF_040206685.1 of Ascaphus truei. Classification (NCBI taxonomy): domain Eukaryota; kingdom Metazoa; phylum Chordata; class Amphibia; order Anura; family Ascaphidae; genus Ascaphus; species Ascaphus truei. The sequence goes on from NC_134495.1 coordinate 6,656,657, forward strand.
GTGAACTGGCATCGATGGCACAGCCGGAGCAGACAACCCCAACGCCCCCTGTAAAACCAGCGCGTATCTGGTAACCCTTTGTCAACCAGTTGTGGCCTGCATCGGTAAGTCATCTAAAAGGTGCAGGGTAAGTGGCACCGCAGTGCAGTTTGTAACTCCTGTGGTGCCAGACCGGGCAGCAGCACTGATACGGACGGCGCTGCAGCAGAGACGGGACAACAATGGGTTAATTACTACAGCGCACTAATGTTATGAGACATGACCCTGGCACGTCCCAGTACCGCCGCAGTATAACCGGCTGGCTCCACGCTGCACAGTTTACATATTTCAATGTCACTGATATAATGCAGTTACATTTAGTAACATACAGTATGTATAATATTACATGTCTCAAGGTCACCTCGTGCGCTTTAACGCAGCAGTTCTTCGAGACCGGAAGCAGGGGGCGTCTCCGAGCCTGAACCTGGCTCATTTCAGATGCTGGGGACCCCCCCCCCCCTTGGTTCCGAGACACCTACCTCCAAAGGTGCTCCTGGGTTAACTCATGGTATTTAAATCCCTCGCATCACGTGGGCATGTAGGGGATGGGGGTGGCCCGGTACTGGCAAGGTGTCCAGTGCTGGGCCGGGCCCCAAACCGGGTCAGTGGCCCGGTTCCCTGGATTTTAAGGGCATTTAATTGGCCGCACCTAATGACGTTTCCTATTGGCCCGCCGGACCCCTGACATTTGGCAGGCGTTTGGAACTCCTTGAAGGGGAAGAGAACCCCGGTAAATAAGTATCTTGTGACCCGGAACCCCCAAAGTTAAAAATAATGCAGTTCATCTCCGTAGAGCCCGTGGTCCCCAAAAAATAGTCAGTTGCCAAATTGCCATTTTGTATTTATTGATGCAATTAGGAGACCAGACGCTGGGTATATCCTGGACACCAGCGTCATGTAGCTGCACTTTTAGGGGTTCCGAGGTGACCGGAAGACACATGGAAACTATATTGTCTTGAACAGGGGGGTGCACACATTTTGCCCTGCGCCCCCCTGCCTGCCCTCCCCCAGTGCTCACGCCCCCCTTTACCTTCTCTAGAGCGTCAAATGACGTCATTTGACACTGTGTTGCCATGGTGACGCGTCGCCGAAGCCGTCTGAGTCCAGGTAAGAGAGCGTTACAGAGGCCTCTCGCGGTCCCCCGGCATTTCATTTAAATGCTTTGGGAAAGAGTGCGGGGCCTCTGTAAGTGCTGCGCCCCCCAAAAAAATCTCGCACCCCACCTCTCTCCCCCTTACACCCCAACCTCTCTCCCTCCCTCCCTTACACCCCAACCTCTCCCGACCCTCCCTTACACCCCCACCTCTCTCCCTCCCTCCCTTACACCCCAACCTCTTTCCCTCCCTCCCTTACACCCCAACCTCTCTCCCTCCCTCCCTTACACCCCAACCTCTCTCCCTCCCTCCCTTACACCCCAACCTCTCTCCCTCCCTCCCTTACACCCCAACCTCTCTCCCTCCCTCCCTTACACCCCAACCTCTTTCCCTCCCTCCCTTACACCCCCACCTCTCTCCCTCCCTTACACCCCACCTCTCTCCCTCCCTTACACCCCAACCTCTCTCCCTCCCTCCCTTACACCCCAACCTCTCTCCCTCCCTCCCTTACACCCCAACCTCTTTCCCTCCCTCCCTTACACCCCCACCTCTCTCCCTCCCTTACACCCCCACCTCTCTCCCTCCCTTACACCCCAACCTCTCTCCCTCCCTCCCTTACACCCCAACCTCTCTCCCTCCCTCCCTTACACCCCAACCTCTTTCCCTCCCTCCCTTACACCCCCACCTCTCTCCCTCCCTTACACCCCCACCTCTCTCCCTCCCTCCCTTACACCCCAACCTCTCTCCCTCCCTCCCTTACACCCCAACCTCTTTTCCTCCCTCCCTTACACCCCCACCTCTCCCTCCCTCCTTTCACCCCACCTCTCCCCCTCCCTCCCTTACATCCCAACCTCTCTCCCTCCCTCCCTCACACCCCAACCTCTCTCCCTCCCTCACACCCCCACCTCTCTCCCTCCCTCACACCCCCACCTCTCTCCCTCCCTCACAACCCACCTCTCTCCCTCCCTTCCACCCCCACCTCTCTCCCTCGTTCAGCTCTCTCCCTTACACCCCCACCTCTCTCTACCTCACACCCCACCTATCTCTCTCCCTTACCCCCCACCTCTCTTCCTCATGCTCCCACCCTCACCCCACCCCACCTGTCTCTCTTCCCTTAAACCCCCACCTCTTTCTCCCACCTCTGGCCGGGCCCCACAACCAGCGCCTCTCCTCCCCTTCAGCGCGCCACGGGAAGCAATAACATTGTGTACATCTGTACACATATCTCTACAGGCAAAGTTGTAACAACACAATTATTATAAATGTAATATTACTGATGTAATAACTATAATTACTGCAGTTACTTCTTTTTTATTTATGGTTCAGACAGGCATTATTACGCTGCTTTTTAGACTTCCCATAAACCATATTTCCTCTTGCTTTATATTAAAGCACTTACCACCCACTCATTATAATACAAATACGTTTTTTCTACGCAGAGCAGAGCTTGTAAAGATGTCTTCTGCTAACAATTACACACATCAGAAAATCTGGCAATGTCACGTGCAGCATTCTCGTGTATACCATTCCTCCGGCCTTAGCCAGAGAGCTGAGCTCGGGGATACAGGTCTGGTGTTCGAGCTCAGAGGACTAAATGAAAGAAGTGTCACTGCAGATTATCTTATTTGTCAACAAAAGAAAGAAAACAGAGAGCGCCCCGGAGATCAGTATTCAGAATGTATGAGTGTAAGCCCTCTTTATTTTACCTCAGATTATATGGCCTATCACTGAGGCGGGAGCCCGAGTCCTGTGGGTTACCGTTTCATTCTTGTAGTGTGTGGTACATGTTGTGTGAGACTGTAGTGACCAGACACAACACAGTGGTAATGAATTATAACAAGCTTTATATACACATATAGCTATAATGTGTGGTGTTACATATCTCATATGAATCAGTACGGTGACTCTTAATCTCAGAATCACTCCATACACCTATATACTTAAACAAACTATATCAACAGTGCGAACGCTGTGCAAACAAATAATGACGTTTATCTCTGTCCGGCCTCCCAACCATGGGGTTCTGGCCTGTAGATCCTGGTGTGCTAGCGCAATCGTTGGAGCTCATAAACTGTGTGTGTGTTGCCGGCCTGGTGCTTCAAAGATCAAACTGTGATGGCAATATAACTGCAGTTTATATCCTTTGTGGGTTATCTCACCCACTCCAACCTGGTGTAATTCCTGCACAGCTGGGCTCCCTAATCTCTCTCTGTAGTAGCCTCTATCTGCCTGCTTCCCCCTGCACTGTCAGGTCCTGGTCTCTGCTGCATGCACTGGTCCAGTGGGGCAACTGACACACTCTCACTCTCACACTCTCACTCACTCACTCACTCTCACTCCTTGTCCTGTGCTGATAGCAGACACTGGGTTACAAGAGTAAAAAAAAGCAAAGTATATCCACACTTATAGTTGGAGTAACATGAAAGGATAAAAAGGTGCGAACGCCATGAGGTCCTGGGGTGCAGGTTAGTGTCCACTACGGGGTTCCGTGCGCTGGACTAAGTCCTTTGCTGTGTATTGAGATGTCATCGCTTCCTGGTTTCATGCGTCTAAGGATAAGACGGACAAACACCATGTCCTTGATGTGATGTAGAGCAGGGGTGCGCAAAGTTTTCTCCCTGCGCCCCCTGCCTGCTCTCCTCCCCTGCTCGCGTCATGCTGCAGAGACATCTGTCCGCCGGCCGTTTCAGCGCTAAATTAAGCCCCTAACCTTACCAGTTTCCCTAAAAAACCCTAATCTCCACCCCTAATACTAACTCTGCCCCCTACCCTAAAGCCCCCTACCCTTAACCGCTAAAACCCCGTCAAATTAACTTACCTTATTGTGGAAACGGCCGGCCGCTGAGTGTCCGGCGGCAGAAGTGAAGGGTCCAGCGTCGGCCAAACACCGCTGTGACCAAATGTCCAATTCTGCTCTTAAGCCTTCGGAAGATTTAAATGACTTCCCGCAGCCTAGATCAGGGGTGCGCAGACTTTCTGCGCTGCGCCCCCCAGTTTGCGCACACCCCTGGCCTAGATCTCAGAATATATTAAGAGAGAAAAACTTTGCTCTAACTCTTAGAGGGTCCGTAGGGGGGAGTGGGTGCTACCTGGGAAATATTCAGCGAATGTGCTGGAGCGTGCATAGAACGCAGAGATCGCTTACTGGCGCACACCTCTACAAGAAATAATTGGATATTAATACAAATCAAACTTTAATAGGCATAGTAAAATAAATACAGAGTAAATATAACTGGTGCTCCTAAAACAAAAATAATATTAATAATAAAAATGGTGTTTATCTCCAAAGGGCCAAAGGGTAGCGAGATAGCTATACTAGCATGAAGGGGCTTACATCGGGGACCCCCGGGCTCTGCATCTTCTTTCATAAGTGGTAACAAGAAGCAGTTCTACAAGATACTGATCTGTATCTCAGCCGTGATACTACTGTATGTATCTACGGTAGAGTGGGAACAGGGTTGCTGTATAACAGTGTATTATTCCCCCTCCTTGCGGGTAACATCAGGGCTATAATTAAAGCCCTTTCATGCGAGTCCGGATCTCATACTGCTGGCTGGGAAACCCTTTGCCATGGGCTTCCTTTAACCCCTTCAGTGCCCTACTGATATACAGTATACGTCATCAAAAGTGCCACCCCAGAAACCCCTTACGTTGTCCGCCGCCACTCATCATAAGCTTTTTTCTTTTTTTAAGGGCTGCCCGCAATCAATCATTCACACTGAAGGGGTGGCTGCACCCCCCTCCCCCCTGGCACCCAAGGGGTTAACGTGCCGGGAGCCTCTGCACTTGATGCCTACATAACAATATTAGAGGAGAATAGGGGCCTTTTAATATTCCGATCAGCTGCTGTCCGCTCGCGTGCTGTACGTTTGTATTCCGTTCCATGCTCCGCTGCACTACATGTCGCAAAGGGCTTTGTGTGCGCTTGGAAACCTTTGTTAACACATATACCGTCGCCGCCGGGAGACAGGGCCTCGGGGCGGGTGACTTTCTGCGTTGCGTTTGCGGTCGGTGGGAGATAAATGAAACCTCGACAGTAAAACATTTTTTTTTTTTAAATCACAGGAAAGTAAAGGACTGCTTTATTTAGATTTCTGGAATATATTTCTCGCCACAAATCATCCCATTTAAGGCAGAGAGAAACCCTCCCTCCCCCACACACACAAACCGGTGTTCTCCCAAGACAGACAGCAGCCATCTTTATATCTCTCACAATTGCTTTGCAAAGGGGGTTATATGGTTTATCATCAAGAGCTATACAGAGCTACTCGACAGAATTATACTGTGAAGTATTGTAACCCTTTCGTGGCCAGAGGGACCAGCACTCTGGCCGCGGAAAGTTTCATTTTGGGGAGGCACACAGGCTGTTGACCGCTGTCACCCTATAATAACTCAACACGCTGATAAGTGGAAGCGCTTGTCTAGTGCTGTTATACCAGAGGAAAGCTGCTATTCAGATATTGCAATGCACATTTAAGGTTGAAATGGTTAAGAGGCGAGGCCATTTATGCTCCCAAAGAAGCCTGGGCAGAGCCGCCTAATCTCTTTCTGCTATAAAAGGAGGTTGGCAGAGCCGTGCTAAACGTTAGCTGCACTTCTTGCTCTGCAAGGTCAGCGATTGTCACAGGTTTTATTATCTCAGAGCTGGAGGGAAGGGCCCCTCTCTGATGTATGTGAATGGGGAATGGCCCGCAAGAGGGATTCAGCTGATCAAAAGGCTACTCAACACACACAGCAGGGACCTTGTATCAAGCTCCTTTTAATGTAGCCATGAAGCACAGGTGGGCTACCTCTTTAGGCCCATGTTTGCTAAATGGTGCTAGTATGTATATCTTTATTTATTCATTTAGAGCTTACAATGTACTTAGCGCTTTATAAAGACAATACAGTACAGGGGATTATAATAATACAATAAAGTCAGACAATAGGAAGGGAAATCCCTGTCCCGGAGAGCTCGCAATCTAGTGTCGGTGTTAAGTGAATGGGCTGGAAGGAGTTGTATGATATGGCACCGTTTAGTTAAACTCAGCCCTAATCTTCGGTCCCTTAGGTTCTGTGCGACACCATTACACATCTGTCACAGCTGATTGATACATTGATGCATCTGACGCCTGAGCCCTTGCCTCTTATAGATTGGAATCTGGAGTTATTTTACCAAAGCAGGAACGAGGGAGAAGAAACACATAGATTAATCAGCCGCATCAACTGACTCCTTAAAACACTCCCCGAATCACTTCTTATTTAAATCCATGGCAGTGCGCTGCTATCCCTTTTTTATTTTTTATTTCAATCGAACCCATGATTTTTATTCTTATGCCTTAAAGCGGCTGTCCGCGCTGCTCCAAACTCATTTTGGGGGTATTTGCGTTTTCTTGCCTGAATGGGGGGTTCCCCAGGAGCTGCTCCATGGTCCCCCGACCTGCGGGGGACACCCCGGTTTTCCGAGATACGAGCAGTTTTGTCCCTGGGAGATAAGGTTTGCGGCTCTCTATTCCCGATGCTGTCACATCCGTAGTTTTTTCGTCTCACACGGACACAATATTTTGGGGGCTGAGGAGTCCCACAGATCAGCTCCAGGGCCCAAGGTAAGGAAGAAAAGAAATGTATCTGGGGGCGGACTGCAGCTTCAAGGCGTTTGGTATATACATTGTTCGGATTGCACTTTGTTCTGCGTTTCGCTGATATGTACAGCCTACGTTTAGAGTTCAATCCCACATGTTAATGTTTAACTGTAATATGTCACAAAATCAGATAACGAAGAAATGTAGTTTTATTCACAGGGGTTTTCTGAATACGTTCTATTGTTATAATGATTATATCAAAAGAACACTTGTTGAGTATTTTTTTTCAAACTTTTCAGTATATTCTTTATTTTCGTGAAAAATAGTGGGACGTAAGGTCCCCCTAAGGCCCAGAGGGCTCCTTTTCACTCTATAATTCTGTACTCAGCAAGGGTAACCCCATGCAGTTCTAAATTAGTCTGTTTCAACTCTTTCTCTAAATCTCCAAGCAGATTATCAGTATCAGGTGTGATTAAAAAGTCTCTTTGTCCCATCATGAGGGTAGAGATCCTAGCGGCTTCGATGTCACTATATGAGAAAATATTTTGATTAACCCCTGATGCTTGCGTAGGTAGAAAAGTCATACATGCGGATTTCAAATATAAACTCCCTCTGCCCCACTGCCCAATGAGGGCGAACCAGCTCCGTGATGTCACAGGCACACCCCTAGACGGCGCGGCTAGCATGGCCTGGAAACGCACGCGCTTCACGCGGGTGACGTCACGGACGCCTCCGCGCGGGCGAAGCCTTATGTCTCACACTTGGGCTTGTGAACATTGCGCATGCGCACACAAACTTTGTTGATAGTAACCAGGACTGGAGCACGCCCGTGTACTGGTGATGATGCTTCCTACGGTGCTGCGCGTGCGCGCGCACATGCACGGAGATTGGGAGACACGTCAAGAGCGTGGGTAGGATTGATTGGTTTGCATTGTGTGGCGCCTGCGCAGGCGTACACACACGGTAAATTCAGCCAGTTATGTTCATGTTCGTCTCCCCTGTTCGGTTGACAGTTCAGCAGTTTGGAGATATGCGTTTGAACATGCGCATTAGTTATGATTACTGACCTCTTTGCGCTACCTTAGGGAGGTGGGCTCGCAATGGCTTGGCGCCAGAATAGATTGATTCGTTCACTATATGCAGACCCCGTGTGATGCGCACTGGTGTAGGCGCTAGATAAAGGACCAGGTGGTCCGAAACGTCGCTCCCTTTGTTCGTGTATTTACCCCATATGCTTGTGTGATGAATTTAACATGTACGTACATACATCAGTTTGGATCACAGGAGATCTGTAATACCAGCACAGCACTTACAGTAACGAATAATTAATGACCCTTTTTGCCTAAGATGCAAACATAAGCCCAATGTTTTGGTCCCCTGAAACATCAGGCTTGTGTTTGCATTTTGGGCATAATCTACCCGTCTATCGGAACAAGCTCCTCACCCCTACCACATGCAGCACTTATCTGAGATCTGACGCCAAAAGACTGTTCACGGTCCAACAAAGTAACTGGCCGTTCCTCCTCCTCGTACCGTGCACCCCACAACTGGAACAATCTACCGGAGACTCTCACAGCCGCCACCAGTCTAAGTTCTTTCAAATCTAAGGCTGTCTCACATTTTAATCTGGTCTGTAACTGTTACATACGCCTAGAATATATATTATCTCTAACTGTGCATGCAATGTCTTGTATATAATGTATAACCTCTGTTCATGTAATGCAACTATGTAATTGTAACCATGTATCTGTCATCATAAGTCTGTGCCCAGGACATACGTGTAAACGAGAGGTAACTCTCACTGTATTACTTCCTGGTAACACCTTTTATAAATAAAATAAATGACCCTTTATTTGCTATTAATGCAGTGCTGGTATCACCCGTGATCTAAATTGACATGTATCTAATTCCGCTTACCTTGCACCCCATACGCCTGTTATTAGGCACGTTACCCTGTGTGTACGGCCTTTTGTGCCCCGGCTATATATTTATATATTCAGTGGTCCCATCGAAGTCCTAAATTGGAAAAGCAGCCGAGACCAAGGTCGCTCCTGTTGTTTCCAAAAATAATCCTGAAACAAAACGCAAGAGGAGCACGGAGTTGAATGTTATCTGGACATATATAGTTTCAATCAAAATCTCCAAGAAGTGTCGGTCTAAAATGTGTATGACATTGCCAAACCAGCAAGCGGATCCCGCCCAATGGCCAGAGAAGCTGTTTGGCACAAACAATAAAAGCAATGTTTTCTTGATGAAAACAAGACGTGCTTTGTAGGTGCCACTTGTTCAAAGTGGATTCGGGTTCGCAAGCACAGGCAGTATAAAAAGTATAATGACTTTGCATATTTATAAAGACGAGAGATGAAGTGGGGGGGGGGAGGGGGGGAAGAAACACGTATTGGAATAGATCACCGTGATGCACGGATTACCGAACGTAAAGCGTGTTTATTTGTGCGTGATACAGCCCGGGTTCTCCTCCTGCTCCTCTGACACAGCAGATGTAATTACTTCTCCAACACGTCAATATTAACATAGCGAAGAGCAACCTGGTTTAATTCGAGTGCTACGCAGCATATGGGGGCTTACAGGCAGCGTTATTTATTGCAAGCGCTGCAGTGCATTACCATATCCAATCGCCATTTGTGTATTTAGTGGTGTAAAGGCAATCATTGTAATGTATCACCTGGGCTTGCAATGCAGACCCTACCAGGAGCAAAGAGGCCAAGTCATATTTTATAGTTGATTTGAATGAAATTCAGTTACATCGATCTCTTCAAAGGAATCTATCCATCAGTATAGAGAAAGGTGCGTTTAGACGCATTGCGCTGTATTTTGGAGCAGAGCTGTGGTATGTATACACAAGGACAGTTTCTTACATCTGATGCAGCATGTTAGACTTTCTGCCACTTAAAGCAGCCGTCCAAGCTGCCGTCCCCCCTTTAATATGTGCATCAATACAATCCACACAATGATAAGCAATTAGCTAAATTGCCGATCGTTCCGTTCTCCTGTGATCAATCAGCGAAGATTCGGCTCGGGGGTTCACTAAATGGCTGTCAGTGCATCAGATGAGGACCAAAGATGCAAAGTTCTGTGGAAGATCATGTGACCAGGCAGTCACTAGATACAATTGGTGCACTGCTAGAGAGACGGCAGGGCTCAAAAAGGGGTGTGCCAGGGCCTGTTTCAGAAGAGGAAGGTGATGTGACACTGTAAATGGTTGCTATAGAAACAGAAAATGCTTGTTACATTATAATACATTAAAAATGTCATCCAGAGCGGTTTAAAAAAAATGCCACAAGTATTTTCTCATAGTACATAACTGATTTATTAAAAAAAAAATGTAGTCTATTGCTTGGTCTGCAGCTTTCAAAGGTGGAGGATTTTGGGGGGCAAATATAAGGCACAAGAGTGGTGCAGAGAGACGCAGGCTGTGATATATATATATCATTTATAATCTGTATGCCACCTCCTACTGACACTCCCCGTAAAGCAAGCTCAAGCAAAATTTGGAGCAAAATGCTTTGATACAGGTGCAGGTGAAAATGCCGTTTTGCCCCCAAAATGGCCTTAAGGCTGCTTTATAGTGCCAGCGACATTGCGTCAAAACAAATACTATAAGCGCACGCGACTGTTTGGTCGCGATCGCTGGAAGTCATCTCAATTTGATTTTTCCAGCAACCGCAGCCTGACGTCGCCGGCACTATAAGCGCAGCCTAATACATGGGCCCCAAACACGTCTAAAGAAAAGCCATGTTGCCCCAAAACTAGTGTACACAATCTGTGTATGTTTTTGTATCTGCAGGACAAGAAGAGCAAGGTTTTAGCTGTTAGTTTCACAAATGTGTCATATTGTGTTCGGAAGATGTCATACAGACAAATGAAGGAGGCAGGATACAGGTCTTTTGGAAGAGTGGTAATCGAATTTCAAGGGCACTCGAGGCTAGCTTCAATAAAAACACGACAGAGCCACATATACAGCAGCCTCTATTTGCGTCACACAGCATCTGTGCTCTGCTATTCCGTCTGCCTGCATCTGATTCAGATCTCTTAGAGAAATAGGTTTCCGCCAGCCAGCCTGGGCAGTAAAAGATAACAAACACACAGCAAAATAACAGCGGCGATGAACTAAAATAATGAATGCTTATTATTCTGACAGGCTGTCTCTCTTCTCCAAACTCAGAGGCCAGGTTTTCAGGACATCCCTGCTTCAGCACAGGTATTGCAGTCAACGATTGAGCAATTATTGCGCCACCTGTGCTGAAGCTGAGCTGTTGGTGGCTCTTGAGGACTGGAGTTGCCACCCGCCCCAAACCCCCCCGGTAAGGGATCTATTTATTAAGCTGTGATGGTGCCGATAGGGCAGCACCAGACAGCAACGCCAATGGACTTCATTGAATTTCTGTGCGAAAGCGCCTCAGTCTGTGCACTGTAACCGTTTAGTGAACGGCCCGCTAAGTGCATCCTGACTGCCATTCTGTAGCTATTTCTTTCTAAAATATTTTACCAGGGGAAAACCCACTGAGCATTACCTCTTTTTCAAATAGATCCTGTGTATGAAATCCACATCTTGGCCTCCAATTGGTACTCAGATTGGAAAGCATCTTGTGCAAAACATAAGCAATTATAGTATTTATTTGTGAGACGGTGCTGCTCTTCACATTTATCCCAGCAGAAACTTTACTTATGTTCCATTTCCCACCGTCTCCGTGCAGCGGGAAAGCAGCAGCAAACTACTTCCATCACTTACATGGAGAACAGACGTCATTGTTACAATTAACCGGTCGCACCAGCCTGATCTTTCCACTTCAATTTAAGCCACAATCAATGATCAATGTTTTACTTGGTACGAGGTCCTACCATGCATAGGGGCCTCTCCCATCATATATATCTCTACTATGTCTGTTGCAAAGTTGTCTGTCTGTGCGCTAGGCATTTGGAGACCGTAAGATATCGTACCCACGATGGTTCCTGAGATCGAGGAGCAGGTTTTTGTCTGTTGGGGTACATTCTATTTTTAATTCTGAGTTATTACAATTTCTCTACGCAAGTCAGCCACTGGGTGTTGCGCCTGGTAGGCAATGAATATGGCACGTGACATCAATGCACATAGCCTGGTGGCAGACGGGGAGAGTCAGATAGCTATAAAGTTTACACAGAAAGCAGATGAAGAAAGAAAGAGGAAGTCAGTTGGCGCGTGAGGAGAAAGTAAGGCTGCGCTTATAGTGCCGGCGACAGCGACGTCGTGTCAAAACAAATGCATTGCCGCCGTCACGTGCGCTTATAGTAAGCGCGACGCAACGGACCGACGGCTTGGTTGCGATCGCTGGAAGTCATCTCAATTTTATTTTTCCAGCGACCGCAGCGTGTGTCGCCGTCACCATAAGCGTAGCCTAAGAATGCAGGAGGAGAGACGCGGAAAGAATTGGTGACATCATAAGATATAGGGGGGAGAGAAGGGGGTAGAGGGGAGAGAAGGAGGTAGAGGGGTAGGGGGGAGAGAAGGGGATAGAGGGGTAGGGGGGAGAGAAGGGGGTAGAGGGGTAGGGGGGAGAGAAGGGGGTAGAGGGGTAGGGGGGAGAGAAGGGGGTAGAGGGGTAGGGGGGAGAGAAGGGGGTAGAGGGGTAGGGGGGAGAGAAGGGGTTAGTTCAATGTTAGAGCAGCTGCCCTGGATGGCAGTGTTGTGGGTTCTAATCTTGTTGGGTCTGACACTGGTGCCCCCTTCATCACAAGTCTTTAAACCGATTGGGCTTAAGGATGTAGTTTAAGATGTGTGACTCATTTAAATATACTTTGCATAGACATTATCAAATCTCCCATGGAACCTCAGGTACGCTCATTATTCAGAACAGGCATCTCTCCCTAATTTATTTGGAGGGAGGTTTGAGGGCACTGTGATAGGGGTAACCTGGCTCACAAATAAAGGTTAGGCCCGGGTTTGGTTACCCCTGATCCGTGTACACACTGATGAGACCCATCAAGGTCGAAACAGCTGTCTGTGGGTGCCTTGGCCCTTTGGCTTAGATCAAGGCGATATGAATGCTCCTCTCGGCCTGCACAGCTATGACCAAATGCAGTACCATCCTATCTGGGGCTTCAGTAGGAAAGGTCTGTGGCAAGCATTTGGCCCTCTAGCTCATTGAGAGGTGGTGTCCAGGCCCCGGACCACAGAACCCCTGAGCCTTCGGGCTAAGGGGGGATGGCATTCGAACAACCAGCCCTTTGGGGCTGGGGTGCACCCACACAACCCTCGAAAGAGGGGAGACGATGCGAACTCCCTTGCGGGCCTCGGGCCAGAGGGAGGAAGAGACGGATGTCCTGAATCCGAATGGAGGAAGGCATCAATGTCCCTGGAGACCTAGGCTTTCGGGCTGAAACCTTCAGGGAAACTGTGCACTGAGGGCGGGTCTGACTTCGGTTGGACAGTCCAAAGGCAAGCTCCCTATCCACTGAAGTGGACTGGGATCCGATGAGCGAGAGGGTGTACCCTCTCGGGAGGAAAAAAAAAAAAAAAAATAAGGGTCCAAGAGTTAGCTCTTGGGCCCAGTAACATTGTATCTTTCCAAGGTATTGTATGTATTAAAAGTATTGTTTGTGTTTTCCCCCTTTCCGGGCGTGCAATCACAGGGATTTCTGGGGCCGGAGTTTTAAGGGGGATTTTGCGGGGAAAGTGGGGTCAGAATGGGCATATCAGGTCAGGGACCAGAGTTACCGGTTCCCCGATAAATGTATCCGACAAGCATGCCTGATTCTCGGATACATGTATACACATTCCCCCGGCAATATCTTCCCTTAAAAACGTAACCGCGACTCACCACTAGGGTACCCTGCTTCAGCATAGCTCAGAAAGGTGAATGAGGCACAGGGATGAACAGGTATCCCTGTAGCTGAGGGAATCCCTAGGTTAAGGGGGGTACCCCAGTTAGTGCCCAGGTGTCCCAGAGCCTGTATTGGGGTTGTGCGATGCCAGGGTCTCCGAGCCAAGCTGAGGTCTGGTTCTGAGGAGTAAGGTTATTGTTCCAGGTTTATCCCAGTGACGTGGAGTGAACAAGGTACGCCTTTGCTGAAGCAGGCGCCTTGCACCTAGGAAAGCCAAGTTTTTACCCCCAGACCCAAAGTAAGTGTGTATATTCTCTGTATTTTGTATTTCTGTGTGTTTCCGAGGTCTTATCCAAATAAACCTCATTTTATTTCATTGCCTTGTTTTGCCTATTTACCGATCCCTTAAATATAAATGTGTTAACAGACCTGGGCTACCGTGACGGGTACATATATACAACTGGAGATACCCATCAGGCCTCCTCCTCAATTAGTCCGATATGGCACTTTGTTTTTACCAAACGCTAAAAAATATGCGATGTTTCTTAGTGACTACCGTTTTTACACAAACTTCATAGCGTTCGGTAGGATCATGCAAACACATTCGGTAAATTCATTGCATTATCGACGTTTAGCGACTAGGCCCCTCAGCCTATCTATATATTATGTGGATATGAAATGCCATTTATTCTTAGTTAGACCGTGTGCACACAGAAGTTCTGCGCATCATTTCAGGCGCTGGTACGAAACGCAAACAGACCACAGCTATGTGATGTAGTGCCAATATACGCATGGTTTACACAATGGTATTTGGGTGTCAAACATAAAAATGACAGCACATATTCAAATATACATAAAGGAAATGTGTTTATTTAACATGCTGCCCCCGGGTGCGGGCACACAACCCATCTACTGCAAACGATGCTTGGGAATATAAACGTAATACGTAGCAAGGTCACACTGCGAGAATAAACACCGATCACACAACACCAGGCACACAACCCATCTACTGCAAACGATGCTTGGGAATATAAATGTAACACGTAGCAAGATCACACTGCGAGAATAAACACCGATCACACAACACCAGGCACACAACCCATCTACTGCAAACGATGCTTGGGAATATAAATGTAATACGTAGCAAGATCACACTGCGAGAATAAACACCGATCACACAACACCAGGCACACAACCCATCTACTGCAAACGATGCTTGGGAATATAAACGTAATACGTAGCAAGATCACACTGCGAGAATAAACACCGATCACACAACACCAGGCACACAACCCATCTACTGCAAACGATGCTTGGGAATATAAATGTAATACGTAGCAAGGTCACACTGCGAGAATAAACACCGATCACACAACACTCACATTCCTAAATAAAACAGTCCTGGGTCTAAAATTGGATTGTATGTAATCAGATGGTGTCTCAGCCAATGCTGCTCCCAAGACACGGACAACACACATCCTAGGCCACACTGAAACTTATGGGGTTGTTCATTAAATGGCGATAGTGCCGATCGGGCCACTGTCACATGGAAACCTGTGTGAGACATTCCCCTGATTGGGATTATTGCAGTTAAATGGGAGGCCGGTAGCAGCTGCGGCTGGGCAACGTGGGGCTATCGAAATGGTGGCTTTAAAGGTCCCCGCGAGCCAATAGAAAGCCATCACGTCATCCCTTGTGGCTTCCTATTGGCCCATGTGACCGGGAGCTTACACCTGCGGAGACGCTGTGAGGCAAGTATCTCGGGAAGCAGGGGGTCCCCACAGCTGAAATTAATGGGGTTCAGCTCCGGAGACCCCCTGCTTCCCACCTGGGGGGGGGGGAGAAAGATTTTTAGCGGAGCATTTGCTCCTTTAAGTGTGCGCTATCTTTAAAGCTACAACCTTTTAAAAAAGTAACCTAAAAATTAAAATCTACAGAAAAATGCTCATTATTTTCCCCTAGGGCTAATAACCCGATGAGGCCACTTCCCAGCGTGGGAGAAGAGGTTAATCTCATTCATTTGAATAGAGCTCAACTCTTCCCCAGCACTGGCAAGTGGCTTCATAGTTTATCCCATAGGAGCGCTGGAGTCAGTCGACTTCTCATCTGATCTCATTTGTGGCCTTAAAAGTTCCCCACATGCTGGAGTAAATGGAGATGTGCAGTATTACAGGCCTCACCGGCTCCCGCGACAGCATAAGCCCAACCTGTTAATGCTGCCATGCACGCAACGCACACAACGCACACAACGCACACAACGCACGCCCAACATACTGCACCGATGTGAAAAGAAAATGTAACATGACTTTAATTAAAGAAACTGTATAACACAGGAAATATACGATTGTGAATACATCAGTACAGAATAAACCATGGCTGGCCAACTACAGGCAACGGCCAGCAACAGGACAGGTTGTCAGGATATCCCTGCTTCAGCACAGGTGGTACCTGACAGCCTGTCCTGTTGGTGGCCTTGGAGAACCCCTGGTATAAACAAAATAGTCAACATCTGCACAAAAAGCCTGGTCAGGAACCCCCCACACAGCCGTGAGTAACAGAAAGCAGCGTCCCGAGCCGTTACAATATCAGCCTGGTCAGGAA
Source organism: Ascaphus truei (assembly GCF_040206685.1). Taxonomy (NCBI): domain Eukaryota; kingdom Metazoa; phylum Chordata; class Amphibia; order Anura; family Ascaphidae; genus Ascaphus; species Ascaphus truei. The sequence goes on from NC_134495.1 coordinate 6,672,771, forward strand.
CCCCCCACACAGCCGTGAGTAACAGAAAGCAGCGTCCCGAGCCGTTACAATATCAGCCTGGTCAGGAACCCCCCACACACAGCCGTGAGTAACAGAAAGCAGCGTCCCGAGCCGTTACAATATCAGCCTGGTCAGGAACCCCCCACACAGCCGTGAGTAACAGAAAGCAGCGTCCCGAGCCGTTACAATACCAGCCTGGTCAGGATCCCCCCACACAGCCGTGAGTAACAGAAAGCAGCGTCCCGAGCCGTTACAATATCAGCCTGGTCAGGAACCCCCCACACAGCCGTGAGTAACAGAAAGCAGCGTCCCGAGCCGTTACAATATCAGCCTGGTCAGGAACCCCCCACACACAGCCGTGAGTAACAGAAAGCAGCGTCCCGAGCCGTTACAATATCAGCCTGGTCAGGAACCCCCCACACAGCCGTGAGTAACAGAAAGCAGCGTCCCGAGCCGTTACAATACCAGCCTGGTCAGGATCCCCCCACACAGCCGTGAGTAACAGAAAGCAGCGTCCCGAGCCGTTACAATATCAGCCTGGTCCTCGCCGTTACAATATCAGCCTGGTCAGGAACCCCCCACACAGCCGTGAGTAACAGAAAGCAGCGTCCCGAGCCGTTACAATATCAGCCTGGTCAGGAACCCCCCACACACAGCCGTGAGTAACAGAAAGCAGCGTCCCGAGCCGTTACAATATCAGCCTGGTCAGGAACCCCCCACACAGCCGTGAGTAACAGAAAGCAGTGTCCCGAGCCGTTACAATATCAGCCTGGTCCTCGCCGTTACAATATCAGCCTGGTCAGGAACCCCCCACACAGCCGTGAGTAACAGAAAGCAGCGTCCCGAGCCGTTACAATATCAGCCTGGTCAGGAACCCCCCACACAGCCGTGAGTAACAGAAAGCAGCGTCCCGAGCCGTTACAATATCAGCCTGGTCAGGAACCCCCCACACAGCCGTGAGTAACAGAAAGCAGCGTCCCGAGCCGTTACAATATCAGCCTGGTCAGGAACCCCCCACACAGCCGTGAGTAACAGAAAGCAGCGTCCCGAGCCGTTACAATATCAGCCTGGTCAGGATCCCCCCACACAGCCGTGAGTAACAGAAAGCAGCGTCCCGAGCCGTTACAATATCAGCCTGGTCCTCGCCGTTACAATATCAGCCTGGTCAGGAACCCCCCACACAGCCGTGAGTAACAGAAAGCAGCGTCCCGAGCCGTTACAATATCAGCCTGGTCAGGAACCCCCCACACAGCCGTGAGTAACAGAAAGCAGCGTCCCGAGCCGTTACAATATCAGCCTGGTCAGGAACCCCACACACAGCCGTGAGTAACAGAAAGCAGTGTCCCGAGCCGTTACAATATCAGCCTGGTCAGGAACCCCCCACACAGCCGTGAGTAACAGAAAGCAGCGTCCCGAGCCGTTACAATATCAGCCTGGTCAGGAACCCCCCACACAGCCGTGAGTAACAGAAAGCAGCGTCCCGAGCTGTTACAATATCAGCCTGGTCAGGAACCCCCCACACAGCCGTGAGTAACAGAAAGCAGCGTCCCGAGCCGTTACAATATCAGCCTGGTCAGGAACCCCCCACACAGCCGTGAGTAACAGAAAGCAGCGTCCCGAGCCGTTACAATATCAGCCTGGTCAGGAACCCCCCACACAGCCGTGAGTAACAGAAAGCAGCGTCCCGAGCTGTTACAATATCAGCCTGGTCAGGAACCCCCCACACACAGCCGTGAGTAACAGAAAGCAGCGTCCCGAGCTGTTACAATATCAGCCTGGTCAGGAACCCCCCACACACAGCCGTGAGTAACAGAAAGCAGCGTCCCGAGCTGTTACAATATCAGCCTGGTCAGGAACCCCCCACACAGCCGTGAGTAACAGAAAGCAGTGTCCCGAGCCGTTACAATATCAGCCTGGTCCTCGCCGTTACAATATCAGCCTGGTCAGGAACCCCCCACACAGCCGTGAGTAACAGAAAGCAGCGTCCCGAGCCGTTACAATATCAGCCTGGTCAGGAACCCCCCACACAGCCGTGAGTAACAGAAAGCAGCGTCCCGAGCCGTTACAATATCAGCCTGGTCAGGAACCCCCCACACAGCCGTGAGTAACAGAAAGCAGCGTCCCGAGCCGTTACAATATCAGCCTGGTCAGGAACCCCCCACACAGCCGTGAGTAACAGAAAGCAGCGTCCCGAGCCGTTACAATATCAGCCTGGTCAGGATCCCCCCACACAGCCGTGAGTAACAGAAAGCAGCGTCCCGAGCCGTTACAATATCAGCCTGGTCCTCGCCGTTACAATATCAGCCTGGTCAGGAACCCCCCACACAGCCGTGAGTAACAGAAAGCAGCGTCCCGAGCCGTTACAATATCAGCCTGGTCAGGAACCCCCCACACAGCCGTGAGTAACAGAAAGCAGCGTCCCGAGCCGTTACAATATCAGCCTGGTCAGGAACCCCACACACAGCCGTGAGTAACAGAAAGCAGTGTCCCGAGCCGTTACAATATCAGCCTGGTCAGGAACCCCCCACACAGCCGTGAGTAACAGAAAGCAGCGTCCCGAGCCGTTACAATATCAGCCTGGTCAGGAACCCCCCACACAGCCGTGAGTAACAGAAAGCAGCGTCCCGAGCTGTTACAATATCAGCCTGGTCAGGAACCCCCCACACAGCCGTGAGTAACAGAAAGCAGCGTCCCGAGCCGTTACAATATCAGCCTGGTCAGGAACCCCCCACACAGCCGTGAGTAACAGAAAGCAGCGTCCCGAGCCGTTACAATATCAGCCTGGTCAGGAACCCCCCACACAGCCGTGAGTAACAGAAAGCAGCGTCCCGAGCTGTTACAATATCAGCCTGGTCAGGAACCCCCCACACACAGCCGTGAGTAACAGAAAGCAGCGTCCCGAGCTGTTACAATATCAGCCTGGTCAGGAACCCCCCACACACAGCCGTGAGTAACAGAAAGCAGCGTCCCGAGCCGTTACAATATCAGCCTGGTCAGGAACCCCCCACACAGCCGTGAGTAACAGAAAGCAGTGTCCCGAGCCGTTACAATATCAGCCTGGTCCTCGCCGTTACAATATCAGCCTGGTCAGGAACCCCCCACACAGCCGTGAGTAACAGAAAGCAGCGTCCCGAGCCGTTACAATATCAGCCTGGTCAGGAACCCCCCACACAGCCGTGAGTAACAGAAAGCAGCGTCCCGAGCCGTTACAATATCAGCCTGGTCAGGAACCCCCCACACAGCCGTGAGTAACAGAAAGCAGCGTCCCGAGCCGTTACAATATCAGCCTGGTCAGGAACCCCCCACACAGCCGTGAGTAACAGAAAGCAGCGTCCCGAGCCGTTACAATATCAGCCTGGTCAGGATCCCCCCACACAGCCGTGAGTAACAGAAAGCAGCGTCCCGAGCCGTTACAATATCAGCCTGGTCCTCGCCGTTACAATATCAGCCTGGTCAGGAACCCCCCACACAGCCGTGAGTAACAGAAAGCAGCGTCCCGAGCCGTTACAATATCAGCCTGGTCAGGAACCCCCCACACAGCCGTGAGTAACAGAAAGCAGCGTCCCGAGCCGTTACAATATCAGCCTGGTCAGGAACCCCACACACAGCCGTGAGTAACAGAAAGCAGTGTCCCGAGCCGTTACAATATCAGCCTGGTCAGGAACCCCCCACACAGCCGTGAGTAACAGAAAGCAGCGTCCCGAGCCGTTACAATATCAGCCTGGTCAGGAACCCCCCACACAGCCGTGAGTAACAGAAAGCAGCGTCCCGAGCTGTTACAATATCAGCCTGGTCAGGAACCCCCCACACAGCCGTGAGTAACAGAAAGCAGCGTCCCGAGCCGTTACAATATCAGCCTGGTCAGGAACCCCCCACACAGCCGTGAGTAACAGAAAGCAGCGTCCCGAGCCGTTACAATATCAGCCTGGTCAGGAACCCCCCACACAGCCGTGAGTAACAGAAAGCAGCGTCCCGAGCCGTTACAATATCAGCCTGGTCAGGAACCCCACACACAGCCGTGAGTAACAGAAAGCAGCGTCCCGAGCCGTTACAATATCAGCCTGGTCAGGAACCCCCCACACAGCCGTGAGTAACAGAAAGCAGCGTCCCGAGCCGTTACAATATCAGCCTGGTCAGGAACCCCCCACACAGCCGTGAGTAACAGAAAGCAGCGTCCCGAGCCGTTACAATATCAGCCTGGTCCTCGCCGTTACAATATCAGCCGGTCTTCGCCGCCGCCTTGAATAACTTGCCCGACTGAAACCTGGTTTTGCTGCTTTAGAAAACACTGTTTCTTACTCTCCATCAGCTGCTCAAAGTCCCGCCACATCTTCCCCTGCTTCATGTTGGGGCCGTGGCTCTCGCGCACACTTTTCTGCTTTTCTTTTAATTTCTGTTGTGAAAAGTAAAAAATAAAACAAGATTACAAATAAACAAAGAAACTGTCGCCATGTGAAGATTTTTATTCACTAGCCCAGGAGTGGCAAACTCCAGTCACCAAGGGACAACAACAGGTCAGGTTTTCAGGATATCCCTGCTTCAGCACAGGTGGATCAATCAGAATGACTGCACCACCTGTGCTGAAGCAGGGATATCCTGAAAACCTGACCTGTTGGTGACCCTTGAGGACTAGAGTTGGCCGCTCTATTAGGATCTTTTTATTATATCATGTAAAATATTTGTGTGATTTTTATGTAATATTGAGTCAATTTATAAAGTTTTTCAATTATGACTGATGGTTTTTCCTTTTTTGCGCTTCCTTTTTGTGTATGCACTCCTGGTCTAGTGCAGGGGGGCACAAACTTTCTTCCCTTTGCCGCCCTGCCAGCGGTTCCCCTCTCTCCGCACCTCCCCCCCCCCTGCTTACCTCAGCTCCGGCGACATGAGCCGCGTTGCCATGGCGACGCGTCTAAGAAGCTGCCGGAGCCAAGGTAAGTCAGGTTTAGAGGCCCGGCAGCTCCCTCGGCCCTTCATTTAAGTGCCTTCAGGTAGCGCGCGGGGCCTCCGTAAACCCTGTGCCCCCCGCAGTCAGTCTCGCGCCCCCCACTTTGCACACCGCTGGTCTAGCGAGTACAAATCTTCACTTGGCAACGGCAGTAATACACGTGACATTTATATTATTTGTTATTTATATGATTCACACATAAAGGGGAGACGCGCTTCAGACATAAAAGTAACATTTAGGAAAAGGAGTCCCTGCTCCGAAGAGCTTGCAATCTAACTGTTACATTTGCTGCAGAGAAGAGGAGTTTAGGATACCGCAGATTTCTAATGCTAAGCAACGGGAAAAACAAAGATGGACAGAGATGCAGAATGTGATACATCCAATTATAATAGGAGTATCGTGTAAATGTTCTTTAATCCTTAAATCACAAGTTGACACATGAAGTGCTGAAGCTGTCACAATTGATGCAAATTAGCTGGATAAGTAAACACAGGGGCGCGACATTTTCTGGAGGGGGCATGGCGGTTACAGATGTCCTGCGCGCTCCCCCAAGGCATTAGATGCTGGGACCAGCGCAAGGCCTCTGTAACTTCGCCTACCTGGTCTTCGGCAACACGTCGCCACGGGGGTCACGTCATTTGACGCCGGAGCTGAGCAGGGAGGGGGGGCGCGAGCAGGGGAGGAGAGCAGGCAGGGGAAAACTTAGCGCACCCCTGCGTTAACACAATCAAAATCTCTCCCAATGTTCAATTAAAGGTAAAAATATCAATGCTTTTTAACCATACACTCTTCCAGATATAAGACTGGTATGTGGTATTCCCACCCTTATAGCAGGGGCGCTCAACTCCAGTCCTTCCAGCCCCCCAACAGGTCAGTTTTAAGGATATTCCTGCTTCAGCACAGGTGGCTCTGTCTAAGACTGTCCAAGACAGGGCCACCTGTGCTGAATCAAAGATATCCTGAAAACCTAGCCTGTGTGGGGGGTCTTGAGGACTGGAGTTTCGAACCCGTCTTCTAGGATTCCGTGTGTCTACCCCCAAACAAACATTCTTCAGCCCGTTCTTGTCCCCCAGGAAAAGTGATGCCATGGAGATGTGCTGGGAGGGTGATGCCATGGAGACGTGCTGGGAGGGTGATGCCATGGAGACGTGCTGGGAGGGTGATGCCATGGAGATGTGCTGGGAGGGTGATGCCATGGAGACGTGCTGGGAGGGTGATGCCATGGAGATGTGCTGGGAGGGTGATGCCATGGAGACGTGCTGGGAGGGCGATGCCATGGAGATGTGCTGGGAGGGCGATGCCATGGAGATGTGCTGGGAGGGTGATGCCATGGAGATGTGCTGGGAGGGTGATGCCATGGAGATGTGCTGGGAGGGTGATGCCCTGGAGATGTGCTGGGAGGGTGATGCCATGGAGACGTGCTGGGAGGGTGATGCCCTGGAGATGTGCTGGGAGGGTGATGCCATGGAGACGTGCTGGGAGGGTGATGCCCTGGAGATGTGCTGGGAGGGTGATGTGCTGGAGATGTGCTGGGAGGGTGATGCCCTGGAGATGTGCTGGGAGGGTGATGCCATGGAGACGTGCTGGGAGGGTGATGCCCTGGAGATGTGCTGGGAGGGTGATGCCCTGGAGATGTGCTGGGAGGGTGATGCCATGGAGATGTGCTGGGAGGGTGATGCCATGGAGATGTGCTGGGAGGGTGATGCCCTGGAGATGTGCTGGGAGGGTGATGCCATGGAGATGTGCTGGGAGGGTGATGCCATGGAGATGTGCTGGGAGGGTGATGCCATGGAGATGTGCTGGGAGGGTGATGCCCTGGAGACGTGCTGGGAGGGTGATGTGCTGGAGATGTGCTGGGAGGGTGATGCCCTGGAGATGTGCTGGGAGGGTGATGTGCTGGAGATGTGCTGGGAGGGTGATGCCCTGGAGATGTGCTGGGAGGGTGATGCCATGGAGACGTGCTGGGAGGGTGATGCCCTGGAGATGTGCTGGGAGGGTGATGCCCTGGAGATGTGCTGGGAGGGTGATGCCATGGAGATGTGCTGGGAGGGTGATGCCATGGAGATGTGCTGGGAGGGTGATGCCCTGGAGATGTGCTGGGAGGGTGATGCCATGGAGATGTGCTGGGAGGGCGATGCCATGGAGATGTGCTGGGAGGGTGATGCCATGGAGATGTGCTGGGAGGGTGATGCCATGGAGATGTGCTGGGAGGGTGATGCCATGGAGATGTGCTGGGAGGGTGATGCCCTGGAGATGTGCTGGGAGGGTGATGCCCTGGAGATGTGCTGGGAGGGTGATGCCCTGGAGATGTGCTGGGAGGGCGATGCCCTGGAGATGTGCTGGGAGGGTGATGCCATGGAGATGTGCTGGGAGGGTGATGCCATGGAGATGTGCTGGGAGGGTGATGCCATGGAGATGTGCTGGGAGGGTGATGCCATGGAGATGTGCTGGGAGGGTGATGCCATGGAGATGTGCTGGGAGGGTGATGCCCTGGAGATGTGCTGGGAGGGTGATGCCATGGAGATGCGCTGGGAGGGCGATGCCATGGAGATGTGCTGGGAGGGTGATGCCCTGGAGATGTGCTGGGAGGGTGATGCCATGGAGATGTGCTGGGAGGGTGATGCCCTGGAGATGTGCTGGGAGGGTGATGCCATGGAGATGTGCTGGGAGGGTGATGCCATGGAGATGCGCTGGGAGGGCGATGCCATGGAGATGTGCTGGGAGGGCGATGCCATGGGGATGTGCTGGGAGGGTGATGCCCTGGAGATGTGCTGGGAGGGTGATGCCATGGAGATGTGCTGGGAGGGTGATGCCCTGGAGATGTGCTGGGAGGGTGATGCCATGGAGATGTGCTGGGAGGGTGATGCCCTGGAGATGTGCTGGGAGGGTGATGCCCTGGAGATGTGCTGGGAGGGTGATGCCCTGGAGATGTGCTGGGAGGGTGATGCCATGGAGACGTGCTGGGAGGGTGATGCCATGGAGATGCGCTGGGAGGGCGATGCCATGGAGATGTGCTGGGAGGGTGATGCCATGGAGATGTGCTGGGAGGGTGATGCCATGGAGATGTGCTGGGAGGGTGATGCCATGGAGATGTGCTGGGAGGGTGATGTGCTGGAGATGTGCTGGGAGGGCGATGCCCTGGAGATGTGCTGGGAGGGTGATGCCATGGAGATGTGCTGGGAGGGTGATGCGCTGGGAGGGTGATGCCATGGAGATGTGCTGGGAGGGTGATGCCCTGGAGATGTGCTGGGAGGGTGATGTGCTGGAGATGTGCTGGGAGGGTGATGCCATGGAGATGTGCTGGGAGGGTGATGCCATGGAGATGCGCTGGGAGGGCGATGCCATGGAGATGTGCTGGGAGGGTGATGCCATGGAGATGTGCTGGGAGGGTGATGCCCTGGAGATGTGCTGGGAGGGTGATGCCCTGGAGATGTGCTGGGAGGGTGATGCCCTGGAGATGTGCTGGGAGGGTGATGCCCTGGAGATGTGCTGGGAGGGTGATGCCCTGGAGATGTGCTGGGAGGGTGATGCCATGGAGATGTGCTGGGAGGGTGATGCCATGGAGATGTGCTGGGAGGGTGATGCGCTGGGAGGGTGATGCCATGGAGACGTGCTGGGAGGGCGATGCCATGGAGATGTGCTGGGAGGGTGATGCCATGGAGATGTGCTGGGAGGGTGATGCCCTGGAGATGTGCTGGGAGGGTGATGCCATGGAGATGTGCTGGGAGGGTGATGCCATGGAGACGTGCTGGGAGGGCGATGCCATGGAGATGTGCTGGGAGGGTGATGCCATGGAGATGTGCTGGGAGGGTGATGCCATGGAGATGTGCTGGGAGGGCGATGCCATGGAGATGTGCTGGGAGGGTGATGCCCTGGAGATGTGCTGGGAGGGTGATGGGTTTTATTGTCCTATGAAAACGCGGCCATGCGTTACAATTACCAGTGACATTTAAATGAAATAACTCGCAACACCTTCCAAAACCCAGAAGGTCAAATAACCGGAACAGGGGTCCATGTGTTATTTGTTATTTCATTGTATTTCCTGCGGTTTTTAATGGGAAGTCGAGGACAGCAATAATACCCTTTATCTAAGCACAACAGCCTTGTGTATGCAATATTTAGTGAGAGACAGCGCATGCCAGCCACGATTACATACAAGGGAGTATAACATGTAAAGGACCTGTCCTGTCTAATAGGATTATAACCCTGTTTGCTACATAAAACAGGTGTAATTTATCATTCGATTCCGGAAAACAATGCAGTGTTTGTGAAGAACAGGGGTAGCCAACGCCAGTCCTCGAGCAACCAACAGGTCAGGTTTTCAGGATATCCCTGCTTCAGCAAAGGTGGCTCAGTCTTCGACTGCACCACTGAAGCAGGGATATCCTGAAAACCTGACCTGTTGGTTGCTTGAGGACTGCTGTGGAACATCTCCATGGAGAGAGCGACTTTCCATTATTCAAATGAAATGCGACCAAAGAAGATCAGATTACACCTGATGAATCACAGTGGGACGTTCCCGGCCTTCTGTCCCCATACCCAGAAACTGCACCCAGCCTAGTTCCCACAGACTGCGGAGAGAGCGGGGGGAGGGAGTTTAATGGAACAATCATATGGCTTTGCAACTTGGGAAGGAAAAGAAAAAAATACTGGTTCATCCAACGGAGGGCATGGGAAACGGACATTATCTGAAGGCTGCAGCAAGTGCTCCTGTGCTTGTGCTGCTGTGGGTTATGATAAAGACCCACGTACTATAAATAGACCAGGGGGAAAAATGATATCCCGCATACCACATCCATCTCTTGCTCTTCTTTTGTCTTGGGAATTTTTTTATTTAAAATGATATTTATTCATTTGCAAAATCCAGGTTTTTCATGTATAATTAATCACTGGTTTTGCAGTGGTCAGCAAGGTTAAAAAAAAAAAGTTTATGGGAAGGTTCCAACTTATGAATTTTCTACTAAAACCCCCCTCAGCTGTACAATGTATTACTGTATGCGGTTATTTCCTGCACATGTCCAATATCCACATGTAATGATGCGTTGCAGACCCCAAAGGCGCTAAAAGGGTTAAGTGAAATGGCTAAGCAACTTTTAACATGAATTCACAGTTTAACGTTTCATGGCAATTTGTTTTATCAGTGCTTGCAAAACTGCTAATGTCAATCAACAAAGCATCTGTTTTATTCCATTTCTTCGAATGAGTGAGCATAATATTTAAATACATCTTTCACAAACCTTTTACAGTTGTTTTGCATGTTTTATGGCTATTTTTGCCATCTGAAATGATAATCTACTACATCATAGAATACAGGAAACAGTATACTACAACAGAATACAGGAAACATCGGCTGTGCATTCATTAAGAGCAAATAAACTACTATATAAATGGCAATAAAACAGATTATTAAAAGACTGTCCCTATTTTAAAATATTTCCCAACAATAGCACTGCCCTAATTCTCCCTTGTACACTTCTGCTCTGACCTGATCCTTCAGCACCTTCACAGATACAGCACTAAACATACTGTTCACCTGACTTTAAGCCTGCCTATGTTCACTAATAAATGTTAAACCACTTGCATTTAAAATCGGTTCTCTCTCTCGCTGCTTCGGTTGCACTTTCTTTGTGGCAAAGACTTCTATTACTTATGTGGCAATGCCTTCTGCAGTAACGGATTTATGAAATGCAACTTTTTCCAAATAAGTAAAAGTGCTGAGAACACAGCCAGAACTGTCAGAATAAAATACTCTCACTACGTCATAAACAGAGGCCCAACGTCATTAGCCACGATGTGCATTATTAATAACGATAAAGAAAAGCTGCCACTTTCTCACCTTTCCAAGATTTTCTTGTTCCAGGATATTCCTTGTATATTGTTCCCTGAAAGTTACAGAACAAAACTTATTTAGGTTACGTTATAGTTCTCTGTTCTGTAAACCTTTAAACTTACAATGATGGAGGAACAGTCCGCCACACGAGTCTCTGTTCTGTGAGACTGGTCCATCCCCCATCCCCAGCAGTTGGCATAGAATTGTAATAACCCGAATGTTCCTTGCAGTACCCTGGCCCGTTGTTGGCCCTTGAGGACTGGGGTTGCCCGGCCTTGCCCTAGAGCATTGTTCCTGTTGTAGTAAAGCAGCAATAATACTTTCCACCTTTTTTTCTTATTTGTACATGTAAAGCGCGTGGCAATGTATAATTCTACATTCTTAGCTACGCTGGCGATCACTTGGTGCTCCTGTTATAAATCTGTCAACATCCTGATTGTGCGCCTAACATAATGGCTGCTTCAGTCCGCGTAACTCAGCAGCTACAATGTATCCTTCTATTACGAAGGTAACATCTATTGTTAGGTCGCGTTTATAGTGGGTGCGACAGCGAGCGCGAGTGCGGTGGGAACAGCAGACCTCTGTGGTCGCCCATAGTGCACGAGACCACGCGAGCGATTAAGAGCGACCGTCCTGCAGATTTTTGAGAAAACAAATTATTGTCTTTACGCGCAACAGCGCGGTTCAGCCAATGAGGGCGAGCCACTCGCGTGACGTCACGGCCCCCCCCCGTCGCGCAAACCCAAAGAGCAGAAATCACTCGAGCGACAGGTGTGCGCGGTGCCATGCGCGCCCACTATGCGACCTTAGTTTGCAGCTCAAACTGCTGGGAACATTGGTAACAAATTATCACAAACAGGAAAGTATAGATCTTGCAGTGTTAGGAAGGTGGGCTAAAACCTGCTATACAAATCATAGGATGCTTTAAAACTCATTAAAAATGGCATTAAGAGTTGAATTTAAAAAAAAGCAGTAATTATTATCTGATACTACCGAACTGATTTATTTAAAAAACATAAGATTCACATGTTTTGCTGCTTTAATCAGTTTATACAGCTAAGCCTGGGACAAGGAAGTATAGAACCAGATCCATCAAGCGCCGGTATGGGTACGTGCACTCGATCCGACGTAAACTCCCATTGACGTGAATAGGCGTTGGCGCCGGATTGGGTGCGCCACCCCGTACCGGCGCTTGCCGAATCTGCCCCGCAGACAGCTGGTCTGTTCTTCTGAACTCCCTTTGACCTTGGTCACGGCCTCTGCATTGTGAAGCTGGAAATATTTTCCTCTCCTAATGTAGGCAGCGTGTGCGCTCGGAAAGGGAGATCTGCACAGAAGGGCAGTTCCTCCTCGCCAGTAATGCAGCTTAACTGTTCATTTTTAGTAAGCAATTATTTTTTGCCAAAACAACACTGGAAAAGCAATTTGTACAGCACGCTGGGTTAAAAAAATAGATGGAAGTCATCTTGTATTCTGATACAAATCCTGTCTAAGCCTCAGGATGTTCCAATCCTCGGCTGAAAGTGTGCCACGTTTCCAAGCTTGTGGAAACATGACCACCATAACCGTTTGCCATGCCGCGCATCCAGGTCAGGGGCGGCCAACTCCAGTCCTCATGGGCCACCAACAGGACAGGTTTGCAAGATATCTCTGCTTCAGCACAGGTGGCTCAATCAGTGGCTCGGTCTTCGATTGCACCACCTGTGCTGAAGCAGGGATATCCTGAAAACCTGACCTGTTGGTGGCCCTTGAGGACTGGAGTTGGCCACTCCAGATCCAGGGCACAACCTTTATATGGCAGGGACTGGCGATTGTCGCCCTAGGGAGGAATAAATCAACAATATTAGACAAAATGATTGGAAAAGAACACTACAAAGCTTGGACATTGTGCTGCAGTATTATTTAGATTTCTGTTCCTACTATTTATAATTCTGACCTCGGAAAGAATGCTTCGTAGATTCGAAAATGTTCTAAATTTAGACACCAAAATACACAGTTCACATATAGTCCGTGCTCACATGATGGATGCCTTTTTATAACGGAAAATTTCAACTCACTGAAGAGATTAAATCAATTTCATTTTTGAAACTTGATGAAATGTTCTTTCGTAGCCATCATTTTTGGGCATATTCAAAGGCTTTGGAATATAAAGTTGCATGTGTTCCGAAAGTAGAATATTCTGATGCATTGAACAACTGCATTATTGTCGTTTACATCGGGGCGGATGTTGCTACTACACAATATACGCCACTAACCGTGGCAAGATTTTAATTGCAGTAATTAATGTGCATCAAAAGTGTTTCATTTAACACAAATAATAAAAAAATTTATAAATAATGAATGGGAAAAAGAAAATGTAACAATGAAAACATGAGATTCTTGTTTGGTGACGAACACTTTTTATATGCAGAAAGTTTAAATTCTGCTGCTTTATATTGTACATTTGGGATCTAAAACGACGAACGCTGCTACTAAACCATTGGTTTACCTGACGGCTTTTCTTCTTTCCTGTGGATCGGGAACAACATATGCTTTCATTTCATCGGCAGCGCGCTGCATCAGTATTTCAGCGTTCTGGTGGCAAATACGCAGCGATTAGCGGTTTGTTTCTGTGCCTAATGAAAGACTTCTCCTAATCACGCACCGGCTCACCTTCTTCATCAAGTTGATGCTATGATATTGACTTTCTGCCTGGGTGCACGCTTCCTGAAGCCCTCGGACTTCCTGGGTTTTAGGGGGGCGGGGGGAGAGAAATAGGATTAGTCGTTTTAAAAAGCGAAGTAAATGTAGCTTTTTTTGTGAAGTTTAAAATAGACCCGAGATGGCTAAAATGTACTTAAGGGAGTCAGGTTCAGGGAGTTATTCATTCCTGCGCTCCTTGTTGCTATTCAACTTTTAACAAAGCAAATGGCAGTGGAAATAGCCCCTTTGCTGGAACCACAGGGTGAATATTGACAACTTTAAATGCCAGTGTATCCTACAGGGCTGGAGAATAATACAGAACAACCTTATCTTTCTCTTTAACTGGCCCAGCATAGTAACAATTAACACTTTTGTGCCTGGCAACTTCAAGTCTCTTATGCTCTATCTTGCTATTTAAGGCTAGCCGCGTAACTACATTTTTTGGGCTCCCCTGTGAAAATTTTGAAAGGGCCGCCTAAACAAAACACAACATTTTGTTTTTACCGGGGTCCCCATGTAAACCACCTTCCGAGCCCCCCTCCTCTCACATACCTTGCTCTCACACACTCACAGTCTCCCCTCTCTTCCTCATACTTCCCCCTCTCGTCCTAACACTCCCCCCACCTTTCTTAAGCTGTGCTTATACAGCCGGTGACGCGACCGCTGACGTCACCCGTCGCGACGTGTTGTATTCGGAAGTTTAGGCGACGTCTCTGGATGACGTCATAAAAGGGGAGGGCCAAGGCACGGAGAAGCTCCCGATTGGCCACAAGGGGAGACCGTCGCCGAAAAAATCAAATATAAGTGACTACCAGATTTCTGGTAGCTGTTGCTCTGTCGCGTGCAATATAAGCGACGGCAACAATGCATTTGTTTTGCCGCGACGGCAATGTCGCCGGCACTATAAGCGAAGCCTTACTCTTCCTCCCTCACTCTTCACCCTCTCCTCTTTCACACAGCCCCACTCAATCAATCAATCAATCACACTCACACTTTTGTAATCTGATGGGTTCTCCCAGGTATGCTGGAGATAGAAAACCATCCTTCAATAAACACGCACAAGCACAACATACACAAAGCACAACACACACACACACACACACACCTGTTCTAACTTTGAGCGGTTACTTTCCAGGCCGGCAGCACAGCTGTCATATTGGGCTTTCTTTTCATCATATTCCTGGGTCAGTTCCTAATGTCAAAAGGGCAGAGAGTCATGCAAGTGAACACTGCGGCGATCCATTAGCACGTGGCAATACAGGAATGCATGTTCTTGTCAGTCACAGGCTTGGAGCTGACATTTTGGCATGGCGTGTGCTGCTTACATAAACCTGAGAGTATCATTTCACTTTCACACATAGGGGAATCACTAGCAGTGGATTAGTGTCCGATGCCTTAAGCAGACCGATGGCTTTTAAACGCCATCAGTGCTGCAGAGGGCTACATTGTAGTGTCACACACTGCACTGAGACTCCATTAGCACTGTGACATTCCAGCATGCTTCAACCACAACTCAAAGCTCAGAAATATCACATCATTGGGGCATCTCTTCATGTCGTCTGTCCATAAATCTTCATAAGTAAAAGGCTAATAAGGTCCTGCTATGTATAGTAGAAAAGATCAAAAACTACCCAACACATTGCACGTGCAGCCTACAAGTCCTCTCCTTTTGAGAACAAAAAAGTGATATTGTTAAAATAAAAATAAGACGTGGGGTTATTTCCTAAAGACAGATCTCTGCTAAGCAGACTAGACCAGGGAGGGTTTTATAGGTCTGGCGATAAAGGTGGCAGCAAGTTGTTGGCTAATCTGGTGCAAAATAACAGTCTTGGCACTTTCCTTACAGCTTTAAAAAAATAGTAATGGAAATATAATCTACAAAACAAAATAAAGTAGTTAAAATTATATATATATATATTTTTTTTTTTTAACAACTCAGCCAGACAAGTCAGAGTGATACCAATGAGAGAATAAAACCCAAACCCCTGGAATAGGGGCACATTACCGCTGCTCACAGCTGAAGCTCTAGAAGTTCTTAAATCGACGTACAACATAACTTTACTTATCTCAGCAAGTTAAAGAACGAAGAATGCGAAATCTCCGGGACCGGATGCTTAGATTATTTTTATAAAGCTCTGTCTAACTGGCTTGAAAAACCCGTTAGCGAATGTTTTAAAATAGACTTGGGGGAGCAGTCCTGAGGGGCCACCAGCAGGTCAGGTTTTGAGGCTACCCTTGCTTCAGCACAGGTGGCTCAATCAGTCCCAGCTTCAGCACAGATGGCTCAATCAGTGGCTCAGTCTTTCACTGAGCCACTGATTGAGCCACCTGTGCTGAAGCAGGGATATCCTTAAAACCTGACCTGTTGGTGGCTCTTGAGGACTGGAGTTGGCCGCTCCTGCACTATGTTCTTGTCCATCGTTGCTGTGCATCATTCCACAATGACTGCCCATCTGTATATAATCCTTCCCAGACACGGTGTGCAGAACACAAGGGAAGCCAAAAGACGACTTGCTTTTTCAGCAAACTGCATGAAATTGAGTTAGCAATTGTAATTCAAATTTGTCTAATGGACTGAAAGTGTAGGTAAAGAGATGACCAAATGCATCTTCAATCTTTCCGGCGTTGCAAAAAGCACAATGTTCTCGATGTATTTTTTGCCTGTTTTGTAGATTTAGGCAGATTTGGTTCGGTCCCAAAAATATCCCATAAATCTGCTGTGCTTTAATTACAAAACCACAGAGGCCAGAAATTGCATTGAGTGTTGACAAAGCTATGCTGCAGTGCATTCGTTTCTTTGCACAAAGGAAGGGGATTTCTTTCAAATGACCTTGACCAGACCCAGCTATGGGTCTTTGTAATGCAAAGGGATCAATCGTCAGGCACGCCAGTTATACTTTGAATTATTCGATTTATCATCACTATGGCGATGTTACAGCTAGCCGCCTGGAGTGCGAAACGCGCGTGCGAGCGCCGTGCTGTGTCAAAGAGTTTTTTAAAAAGATCCAGATTGTGCGTTTATTGGGATCATGGCTTCTTATTGTGTGCGAGTCCCACATACAAAAATGAAATAAAACAAGGCAAATACAAGGAAGCCCTTCCGAAGCGTGTGCACCAACCTGGCATTTCTGACGTAAGGGTCTCAGCTCTTTGATAACTGGGGCTAGCGCGGACTTCTTATCTGCGATCATTGAATTCAACTTCTTCACCTGCCACGGGACACCAAAAAGAATAATAATATATATTTGTGAGAATGTTATAGTAATGAAAACATAATTACAATCTCTTCTCCTCTTGAATGACTATTTAATTTGGTGACACACAATATCTTTTATCAATGCTTAGGTCAGTGGAAATTCAGAGGAAAACCCAACCCTCTCTAACAGCAACTCTGAGATCAGATGCATTGTAAGGAACCACAAACCTCTCTAATAGCGCGTCTGAGATCAGATGCATTGTAAGGAACCCCAACCCTCTCTAATAGCGCGTCTGAGATCAGATACATTGTAAGGAACCCCAACCCTCTAATAGCGCGTCCGAGATCAGATGCATTGTAAGGAACCCCAACCCTCTAATAGTGCGTCTGAGATCAGATGCATTGTAAGGAACCCCAACCCTCTCTAATAGCGTGTCTGAGATCAGGTGCATTGTAAGGAACCCCAACCCTCTCTAATAGCGCGTCTGAGATCAGATGCATTGTAAATTCTTCTATATTTGGTACAATTTGCAAATGACCTGAACATTGAAGGGAACCCTTTAAGGTTACCCGGGGAACCCTGGTTGAAAAACACTGGCTTAGGTAACAGAACTACACCTTGTGTTGTATCAATAGGATTAACCCCTTTTCTGCCAGAGAGGCCTGCAACGAATGCGTTGCAGGCCTCTCTGGCAGGAAAGGGTTAAACCCAGGAAGGGGACGCACCCTTTTTTGGGGTCTCTCTTTGCTTAAATGCGAAAAATGACTCAATCAGAAAAAAGACGGTACAATAAATGGTATAATTTGCAAATCTAGGAGTGCGTTTGTACCAGTGCAACACATTTAGCTTTGATGTACAGTATCTTCCTTGTAGCTTCAGACCTTATCAGTTGCTCATCTAACTTCTGCGGTGCCTTACTGCTTTTTACCCTTATATTGCCAAAGAGTCATCTACATTTTCAACTCACACTCCTAATCCCCATCTTTTAAAACAGGAGTGGCCAACTCCAGACCTCAGGGACCGCCAACAGGGCAGGATTTCAGGATATCCCAGCTTCAGCACATGGCTCAGTCAGAATGACTGAAGCAGGGATATCCAGAAAACCTGGCCTGTTGCTGGCCCTTGAGGACGGAGTTTGAGACCTCTGTGTTTAGAAAACGCAGATTTCAGAACATGGCGATTTCTAGGACTTCTTTTAAAATCAGTGTGTTTAAACATTTAGACTAAAAGATGCCACTGAAACGGCATAAAAACATTATAATCAAAAAAATAAATTTTATATATATATATATATATATATATATATATATATATATATATATATATATATATATATCTCAACTGTAAATATTACTGTATGTTCATATATATATATATATATATATATATATATATATATATATATATATATATATATATATATATATATATATATCATTTATTTTTTTGATTATAATTTTAGATTATTTTTTGATTATATATATTAGTCGGTTCGATTGTGAGTTGCAGGGGTTAAAATGACTTGTGCAAACACAAGTGCAGCCCTGTGATTGCAGGTTTACTTTGCTGAGCAGCTGGAGGAGAAATTACAATAACAAAAGGGGAACGAGGGCCTCGGTTACACAAAATCACCATTTCCGACATGTCATCCAAAGTGCGGCCTTTCATTTCATCCATCTCGCCCTTCACAGACGATACTCTCTCGATCTCTTCCTGTGTGTCACTGTAACCTGAAATACCCCTCTTCTGTTCTATCGTTTGCTGTCAAAAGAAAGAAGCACATCACATTCAGCACGGAAACACAGTGAGAGAAGAGATCGGTAACAGCAGAAATAAAGCTCCCTGCCACCGCATGCTGGGGGCATTGGGAGGGAGGAAGTAAATGAAATGGCCAGTGAAACAGTGAGTCTATGTACAGTACTAAGATCATATTTAACATTGTGCTGTATGTGTCAAAATTGAAATGCTAAAAAACAGTACAAACCGCCATAAATGTGCTACGTATGCATCATACATAGGACGCATCATACATAGGACGCATCATACATGGAACGCATAATACATAGGGCGCATCATACATAGGGCGCATCATACATAGGCGCATCATATTTTGTTTGACATTCATTTGGATGCATCGAGTCATGTTGAATACCCGATTGATACAATTTCAATTAACAAATATAAATAATGTTACACTAATAATTTATAATAGCCATACTGTGAAAAGAATACATTTTCTTAGCCTATAATGAAACATTTTTGGGTTGACACATCGCACCATAATTCTGCGCTAAACCTATTAACAGACTTCTTAAAGTTTACGCCAAGTTGAACATGGTGGATGATTTTGATGCACTTTCTACTGTTTATGGTGCACAAAACATTCTTTTAAAGTATATATTATTAACATCTGCACACCCAACAGTCCAATTTTGTGCACCACAAAAACAAATAAAAACAAAACTCCTTTTTGCCGCTGATGGCGCAGAGGGACACATTTTGGTTAGTACAGAGGCACGCACGAGTGCAGGTTTAAAATAAGATTTCTCTGCGCCAAATAAGCCCCAAGCAATGGCCAAAGTTGTTTGCTCAGAGAAACAATCGTCATGATGCATCAAGGTAAAAAAAGGTGCAAATAGAAGTTGGGTTTGACGCATTACTCCATTTCCTGCTTGTATTTCCTACATCTGAAAGTATTTCCTAAATCTGACGTAAATTGTCGGCCAGTTTACACCATCTCAGGCCGGTCAGATATTTTTGGACGCAATTACAAGATTAGAAGGTGCCGCACGGAGACGCACGGTTTGATGCATCCCATTCTAAATAGAGATGAAACATTACACAGCTTGCGCTAATTTTTCCTGAAAATTTGCCTTGATACATCACCCGTATTATGTTGCCTCTCAATACTTTCCTCTTTGCTTTAACAGATTAAAGTCACATCGTTTTGTGTAAGAAATATGTTTATGTAAGCAAAAAAAAAAACAAGTAAAAGAATCAAGGTGCAGAGTTTGATCAAAAATAGATATTGTATTAGTCTCTGAAACAATCTAATTAAAATGAGGTGTAAATCAGAAAAGAACATCGTACAAGCATCATATAAAATCTTTGGCATCAGAGGTAGTTTTTAGACTTGCCATTTTCAAGCAGGGATAATACGAAACGTGCATTTTTAAAGGTTATTCTAATTCAGCTAGACAACAACACTAGACAAAGCTAGAAAATCAACAGCAATTCTAAATTTCTTCGGAGATGCAGATTATTAAAGGAGCAATCCAAGCTGCCAAATATATATATTTTTTGTTTATTATAAAGCATTGAAGAAGAGGGTCTCTGGAGCAAAACACCATTAATTTCAGCTGCGGGGACCCCTACTTTCAGAGCTACTTACCCCCGAAGTAGGTGCCGGTAGCCACTCTGGCCAAGCAAGCAGGGCTTTAAAGTTTAAAGCTCCTGTGTCATATGGGCCAATAGGAAGCCGTACCGATGACATCACGGCTTCTAATTGGCCCGCAGGATCTGAGAGCTTTAAACCAGAGGACATGTTTTGCACCCTGGCACCCGAGGAGAGCGGCTACGGGCACCTAATTCGGAGGTAAGTATATCTGGAAGCAAGGGGTCCCCAGAGCTGAAATTAATGGGGTTCTGCTCCAGAGACTCACTGCTTAAATCCTATATCAAAATGAAAGAGTTTGAAGGCTTGGATTGCTTCTTTATGAAGAGAAAGGCAACGATTTTCCTTATTGATGTAGTAAGGGTAACAAAGACACAGATACTATTGCAGCTCTGCACTGATCCTGCATTTAAAATAGTAACACAGTATAAACTGAGCCAACTGCTAGGCAGCATGTAATTTATATAGAGCCCGTGTCTGCAGCCCTTAATGGGCAAAGCAGATCCATCAACTCGAAAACAGTATTTTAAGATCTGTTTGGCTTCTTTTCAACTTTTGAGTGATGCACTTTGTCTAACCCACTCCAAAACTTACTGGGCAATAATTCTCTATGTAGAGCTCTTTACAATTTGAGTGTTCATGATGCTCCAACGTTTACCTCACAATCTCACATCATCAACTTCTTTCATGGGAGTTTATAACAGACGCGCGCGCGCGCACACACACACACACGCGCGCACGCACGCACGCACGCACGCACGCACACAATAAGATGCCGGTTTGACTACTTTCTGGCAACAACTTTAGCTTCTATTACCAACATATGCAGGTTTGAATAGCTTTAGACCATCTTGAGTAGGGACTCCTCTTCCTTAATGTTACTTTTATGTCTGAAGCACTTATTCCCATGACCTGTTATTTATATTATTTGTTATTTATATGATTACAACATGTATTACCACTGTGAAGCGCTATGTACATTTATGGCGCTATATAAATAAAGACATACAATACAATCTTGAGAATTCCTTGAAGATGATATCGTACACAAACTTTGAGGCTTCAGAAGTCTCCCAATCTTCTTCCAATTTTCTACAGTCCAGGATAAAGTACTTATAAAGTACATATAAAGGTTTCTGCTGCAGTACAACTGAAGACTATGCTTGTGAAGCATCAAAAGCTGGAGCTCAACATCATCTACAAATTCGTTGGTCCACTAAAGAGCATTATACTGTACGTTACAGCAGAACCCTGCATCACAAAACATGCACAATACCACTTAAAATCTTCTTCTGTAGCTTCAATGCTTTCAAAAGTAGGTTATTCATGGTTCCCACTACCACATATGATCACATTCAATCAATTTGGAAAAGCACAAAGCAGCTAGCCACGGACACAAAAGTGTGGGCACCTCTCATGGCAGGAAACATCATTGGTTCAGCCAGTATAAGAGCAGTGCTACTTTGATGCAGAGGCTGTAGCTTTGTACAAAGAATTCTGCAGGCACAGCGCCCCCCTGAAGGAAGTGGGGTGGTATAGTGGTTAAATTAGTATACCTGCATACACATGCTTGTGGTACTCAAATCCAGCCTGGGGCACTTGTAACTGGTGTAATATTAGGCAAATCTCGTTAGCGCCATGTGACATGTTGCCACACACACTTGAATATAAGATGTATATCTCTTAATGTCTGCTTTGTGAAAAAATCTAAATTTTAGTGCCCAGGACAAAAGTGTGATATTGATATTTAAACCGGTCACTACAAAGGCCAGACCCTATCCATGCCTTAAACCAGGGGTGCTCAACTCCAGTCCTCAAGCCCCCCCCCCCCCAACAGGTCAGGTTTTGAGGATATCCCTGCGTCAGCACAGGTGGCTCAATAAGTCCCTGCTTCACCACAGGTGGTACTGTCTTCGACTGAGCCTCTGATTGAGCCACTTGTGCTGAAGCAGGGATATCCTGAAAACCTGACGTGCTGTGCGGTGGGGGAACTTGAAGACTGGAGTTGAGGCCCACCAGCCTTAAACGTCAGAAAATAAAAATAAACGGTTCAGTGATTAATCTAGGACAGCACTGAAATGTTTTATTGTATTACAATTAAGATGAGAGCACCATTAATCTCTTTTCTGCCATTGCTTTGTGTTTCAGGGGGGCACACGCAGGTGGGATTGGGCAGGATAGGTCCTGGTTCCTAGAAAGAGCCTGTGTATTGATGACTGCTCATGTAATGGATGTGCCGTGTGGGAATTACCAGCTGTTGCTGCATGCTGTCGTGGCGTTGCTTTAGGATTGCTTCGGTTCTCTGCAGGACGCCATATTCAGCGCTAAGCTCAGCCAGTTCTTGGCGTTTTTTCTTAAACACGGTGCTCTTCCAACGAAGCTTGCTCACGTAACGTTTAAACTGCAATACAAGACGCCATGTTAGCG
The DNA here is from genome assembly GCF_040206685.1 of Ascaphus truei. NCBI lineage: Eukaryota > Metazoa > Chordata > Amphibia > Anura > Ascaphidae > Ascaphus > Ascaphus truei. Next base: position 6,695,246 of record NC_134495.1, read on the forward strand.
GGAACACAATGCATTGCTCCTATACCGGGAACGCGGCACGTTAAGAGTGACCGGCAACAAAGGCATTACAGCCACACGTATAAATAATAAAAACAGATCCCTCTGCTCAGACCTTCGTTCACATTGCGATGAGCGAGAGTCTACGAGGTCACTAATAACCCCGTAAAGCTGTATTTGTGTAAAAATGATCTTTTGACAGGTATAAAACTTACTCTTAGATGACTTGTATTTTCTCAATGTACCTATATTCCCTCTTTCTTTTTTTCCTATATCCCCCAATTAAACTCCCTAAATTGTCAATAAAATAGAAGTTATAAAAGAAATAGGCAGACTAGACAGGCCAGGCCAGGCCAAAACGTAATGTACCTAAGCAAGCCAAGTAATAATTAGATCTAAGATAATTAAAGGAGATGTTCGCCCCCCTTACCCCCCCCCCCCCCCACATTGTGTTTTTCACATGAATGGAAAGCAGGGGGTCCCCAGAAGCTGAACCGCGTCCATTTCAGGCCCCCTCCGATTCCCACGATACTTTCTGGGAAAGGTGCCGCCCGTATTTCCCTGTATATTAAGCCCCAGCGTGCCAACAGGAAGCATCCGCTGTGGATTCTTAGTGGCCCTCATGATACGGGAGATTTAAAGCGCCATTATGTTTCCCCATGGAGGAAATGGCCCTTGCGCTACCTTTAGCGGCAAGTATCTCCGAAACCAGGGGTCCCTCAAAGCCAGGGAACCCCTGCTTCCTCATCCATGTAAAAAAGAAAAATTAAGACGGGGTTAAAAAGTTATTGGGAATTATTGGGTGAACTACGGGTTCCTTTAATTAAGGGTTAGAAACATCTTGAAACCCGGGATTGCAGGTTGCTCTGTAATGGTCAAGACCATCTGCAATAAACCTGGATAACAACATATCACATATAGGGGTGTGTGTGTGTGTGTGTGTGTGTGTGTGTGTGTGTGTGTGTGTGTGTGTGTGTGTGTGTGTGTGTGTGTGTGTGTGTGTGTGTGTGTGTGTGTGTGTGTAGCCATTCTGTTGTAGGAATATTTGATATTGTAAAAAAACAAAAAAAACCACTTTGCTGATCTCATTCTCACGTGGCTTCCTTTCTGCAAGATCGATGGGTAGGAAGATGCAATACAGAACAAGGCATGCAGAAATAATATAAAGTTAATGCTCATGAGTATCTTCCCTGGCCTGTCCAACAGGTAACAGTGCAAGGATTCAACTACGGGCTGGTTACAGTTACAACTAAATGCCTGTAGGTGTTCTATACCTTGTGGCCAACTCCAGTCCTCAGGTCGTTGACTAAGCCATCTGTGCTGAAGCAGGGACATCCTTAAAACCTGACTTGTTGGTGACCCTTGAGGACTGGCGTTGGCCAGCCCTGACCTAGAGTATTTGAGTGGACTACAACCCATTAACACAGCACCATTCATGATATTGCAAAGACCTGGAAGAATTGTTTTATATAGCATGAGGATATGTAGAGGTCTGCAACAAGATTGCCTACTTACAGAAATGAACAGAATGTGTTTTTGATTTATTTAGTAATCTAGGCATTACATTATTTCAAAGCCTCATACCCCCTGGAATAACTGTACGTTCTATTAAAAGTGTCCCGGGCAGAATGCCCAAAATAAAATCTAACCTCTCCATCTGACATCCTTTGCCGTGGCTAAGCCAACTTCTTTTTTTAATTCTTGCTATACTCCAGAACTATTTTTGAAGTCAATCGCTCTAAACATTTCGGATGAAAGGAGAAACCTGAAAGTGACTGAATGTGCTCTATGCAAGCTGGGCCTCGCTTGGCAATAGACTACAGTTTGACACTGAAAGAGATAAATGTTAGGACGTGACCCGAAAGACAATAGAAGCCTAATTCTTATGGAACAAATGGATGTTGCTGCCATTGTGAATAAACCGTCCAAATAATACATCTAAAATGTATTCATTGTATAGGCTTTGTAAGGCTGCAGCCCCAGTGCCTCCGCTGCACGCGCAACCGCGAGGCTGGCGGCGCGTGCAGCTAAGATCCCCAGTCTGCAAGGAGTTGCAGGGGGAAAGACGGGGGTGGGGGGGGGGCGTGACGGGGGAGCGGCCATGATGTCACCCAGCAGGTTCGCCCTCACTGGCTGAATCGTCGGGGGGCGTGGCCCAGCGCTCCATTGCCTGTGGCCATCTCCATTTTCAGGTGTTCCGGAAAAACTGGGCGCACGGCGGCCGCCCCTCGCAGCGGGCCCGGCCCCATTGAGGGGAGGGCTCTTGTCCCCGCAGCGTCTGCCACAGCGGGCACTGCAGTACCCAGCGGGGACCTGGCCTAATGCATGCGACACTGCCGTGTGAGAAGGCAGGGGTGCGACACTGCCGTGTGAGAAGGCAGGGGTGCGACACTGCCGTGTGAGAAGGCAGGGGTGCGACACTGCCGTGTGAGAAGGCAGGGGTGCGACACTGCCGTGTGAGAAGGCAGGGGTGCGACACTGCCGTGTGAGAAGGCAGGGGTAGTAGGGTATGAAAATGTTGCCTTTTCATCGTAACCCCTCTTTACGACTCGAGAGACCTGAAATGCATTGCTGTCAACATGGGAAATGCAGAATTTGGCCCCTCTAGATGTGAAGGTGGTAAGCAAAAGGCTTGTTTGTTTTGTAGGGAAAATAAAATAGAAAAGTTTACAAAAAATACTTCTTCACATGAAAAACATGAATGATATAGGAGTTTTTACATCCAGTGTTTAACGAGCATTCTTATAAAGGACTTTAAAGCTTACAATTGAAACAGGTACTTGACCATTCAGCAGTATGTATATGTATGCACGCGCGCACATACATATACACGCATGTATAGTGTGATGTGGGTATGTATGCATGTATATAGCGTGGTGTGGGTATATATATATATATATATATATATATATATATATATATATATATATATATATATACATATACATATACATATACATATACATATACATATACATATACATATACATATACACACACACACACACACACACACATTTTTTAAAGGTTTATATCACCCAAATGAAATTGGTAAGTATCAATGGATATCCAGATATCTTAACCCAACTCTGTGCCGGAGACTCGTGCCACGTCCGTGACTACGGACCACCTTGGCACTGTCACATCACGTGACTGCTCTTCGGAGCTTTTACGTGATCAATTTTCCGTTCCAGCAGCTGGGCCGGATGGGACCGGGACTGGCGGGCCTCCAATGTGGGGTGCGTTCCACCCCATAAAAATTAGCAACGGTCAATGACGCACTGCATTAGGGCACTTAAGGAGTTACGGCACAACGTGTAAGCCAATACAAACGAAGGACTTCTATTGTTGATGTACATTTCGCATGATTCTGGCTTCTATAGGAAGGCTCGGTGCCTTTCTATTTATACAATATTTCCTCCCCCTCCTGCCCCAACGTTTCCGAAATCCCTTTGGCATTGAAAGGGTTATTGGAACAGTTCCAGTTCTGCTACATCTCACGGAAAGATCCGCCGTAGAACATATAAAAGGCATGGGAATCTTCCGAGCAGGACTGCTTCCCAGCTGTCACATACAAACAATCCTCGTCAGGCTTGATTTGCAATTTCACAACCACTTTAAGGGAGCCTGCAACGCTTTGCGAACGTCGCTGGCCCCTCTGACTGCAAATGGGTTTACATTTGTGTTCAACCTCCCCCTGTCTCCAAAAAATTAACTACAAACCATCCACGCGTTTCTGCAGCATTTACCATTTTCGCATAAGAAACCTACAGTCTGTGGCTGTTCTATTATTGCCGGCATAGCAGGTGCTACTGGGTGATTTCTAAATCTAGGTTCAGTACTTTTACAATATATAAACACACACACCCGCGTATAAATGTTTTATGGAATAACACAATTTAGTGTGTATATTGTAGAGTATATTGACAATGAATGGATCTAATGGAATCAAGAATAAAATGGACTACAGCCAAGCTAACAAGAAACGCGCGATTGAAGACTGCACGCTCCTTAACAGTTTTGACACAAGTAGTGATCAGCGATTGGGTCGCTGCAAATTACATCTGACTGCAAAGATGGAAAGAAGAAAACTGCATAAACAGAAGACAAAATCAATCAACATCAAGAACCTCAAGAATAACAGCACAGAATTTCAACCAGAGCTGAATAATCGCTTCGGGTTGTTCGAAATGCATGAGGTGCCCTTAGGAATCGCCAACAAAAAACAGGATAAGAAAATACCAGAAGAGACAACGTAGTTATGGGCCGATGACAAGAAATTAAGTCATCCCAAGACGCAAGAACTGAATATGCAGAGCTGTGCAAGACAAACACAAACTGAAGATGTAAGGACATTTAACTGTGAGATGGTGAAGAAGACTATTGAAGATAACAAAAGCTTACATAAGACAAAGCAGTGACATGATTGGGAAGAAGCTAATCATTGCACTCAAACAAGACAATGGACGAACAATAAAAGGCTGCACACTTATCTTGAAGAGTTCTACATGAAATTGTACGAGAACACAGAACACAGGGCATAATTCAGCAGTGGAAGAGCAAGAAGTAACCATCAATGTACTATACGTCCTTCTACAAGACCTGGCAAAGGCAATACAATTCATGAAGAATGGAAAGGCTCCCTGGGAAGATGGAATTACAATTGAAATCTGGAAATAAATTGGGCAAGTTGAGAAAATACTTGCAAAACTTTATACAAGCTGCTTGAAGAACAGGAACATTTCACAACATGACAGATATCCTCTTCCACAAGAAAGGAGACAAAGAAGACCTCAAGAACTACAGACCAATCAGTTGCCAGACTTTTACAAAGATACTCACTAATTGGCTGAAATAGACCAATGACTTCTCCCCGCCCAGAGAACAAGCAACATTTCCCAGTGGATACAACACAATGGACCACATCCAAGGCATACAAGTAGTAAGTTCCTAAAGTAATACATACGATCTACCACTCAGCTTAGGATTCCAACATTAGGAAAAACTATTTGATTCTGTATACACCGCAGTGGTTTTAAATGCCTGAAGAAGACAAAGTGTTGAAGAAGCGTACATTGATGTTATAAGGAACATTTACTAGAATGCCATATCAACCAATAGATTACACGAAGATACAAGCAAGCTGTGGACCTGCAAGGGAGTGCGACAGGGAGACACTGTGTCACAGGGATCAGCAAGGGAGTGCGGCAGGGAGACACCGTGTCACCAGGATCAGCAAGGGAGTGCGGCAGGGAGACACCGTGTCACCAGGATCAGCAAGGGAGTGCGGCAGGGAGACACCGTGTCACCAGGATCAGCAAGGGAGTGCGGCAGGGAGACACCGTGTCACCAGGATCAGCAAGGGAGTGCAGCAGGGAGACACCGTGTCACCAGAATCAGCAAGGGAGTGCGGCAGGGAGACACCGTGTCACCAGGATCAGCAAGGGAGTGCGGTAGGGAGACACCGTGTCACCAGGATCTGTGAGGGAGTGCGGCAGGGAGACACCGTGTCACCAGGATCAGCAAGGGAGTGTGGCAGGGAGACACCATGTCACCAGGATCAGCAAGGGAGTGCGACAGGGAGACACCGTGTCACCAGGATCAGCGAGGGAGTGCGACAGGGAGACACCGTGTCACCAGGATCAGCGAGGGAGTGCGACAGGGAGACACCGTGTCACCAGGATCAACGAGGGAGTGCGACAGGGAGACACCGTGTCACCAGGATCAGCAAGGGAGTGCGACAGGGAGACACCGTGTCACCAGGATCAGCAAGGGAGTGCGACAGGGAGACACCATGTCACCAGGATCAGCAAGGGAGTGCGACAGGGAGACACCGTGTCACCAGGATCAGCAAGGGAGTGCGACAGGGAGACACCGTGTCACCAGGATCAGCAAGGGAGTGCGACAGGGAGACACCGTGTCACCAGGATCAGCGAGGGAGTGCGACAGGGAGACACCGTGTCACCAGGATCAGCAAGGGAGTGCGGCAGGGAGACACCGTGTCACCAGGATCAGCAAGGGAGTGCGGCAGGGAGACACCGTGTCACAAGGATCAGCAAGGGAGTGCGGCAGGGAGACACCATGTCACCAGGATCAGCAAGGGAGTGCGACAAGGAGACACCATGTCATAAGGATCAGCAAGGGAGTGCGACAAGGAGACACTGTCACCAGGATCAGCAAGGGAGTGCGGCAGGGAGACACCACGTCACCAGGATCAGCAAGGGAGTGTGACAAGGAGACACTGTCACCAGGATCAGCGAGGGAGTGCGACAAGGAGACACTGTGTCACCAGGATCAGTACGGGAGTGCGACAGGGATACACCGTGTCACCAGGATTAGCGAGGGAGTGCGGCAAGGAGACACCATGTCACGAGGATCAGCAAGGGAGTGCGACAAGGAGACACCATGTCACCAAAACTTTTCACTTCAACACTTGAATTGTTCAAGATCTTGAATTGGGACGAAAAAGGCATAAAAATCAGCAGTGAACACTTGAATCACCTACGATTTGCAGATGACATTGTTATTTTTGCCACAAGTCCAGGAAACCTCAGGCAACAAATCAGAGAGCTCATCGAAGCGAAAAAGAAAGCGAGTCTCCATACAAACCTCAGCAGGACTAAAGTGATGTTCAACAAATGTGTCAAAATTAATGGAATAGAACTAACTATAAGACGATGAAGAGGATGTTGACCTTGGCCGGTAAGTAACAATGGATGGGAACCTTTCGAATGAGATCAATTGGTGAATGAAGATGGACGGTGGAAGCCTGTTTTACGGCTGCCTAGTCCTTTTGCATTAAAAATGTAAACATTTAGTTTTTTTTACTTATTTTATGGATTCTCATAAAACCGCCACTCTTGATGAAGTTCCACAGAGGCCACGTAAAAACTTAATGTATCTAGGTCATTTGATTTCTTTCTTGATGCATCTGGGATGATCTTCCTCACCCTGAGAAAGCCGATAAGCGAAGGCGAAACGCATAGGGTTTTCGCCACTTTGAGGACACCGTACAAATTTGCTAGCCAGCCAGACGCCTCTGGGACACCGCACCGTGGTGCGCACGCAGACGCGGAAGTACCCACTTCGGCAAGGACAACATCGACATGAGGAGCTGTGCGGGACATCTGTGGCTGAACGCGGCGATTTCTGGGTTACTCCAGAGTGGCTAGTGTGCCCTTACGACACTCATTTCGCTTAAACAGACGGGGAAATGATTTCAATGTGCAGTTAACACCATCTGAAAACTGCTATTGTGATCAACCGACACCCACGGACCAGTTGTGAGTGCTTTTATCCACAAATTGAGCACTGCACTGGATTTAATTTACTTATTTGCACCTTCACTTGAACTCTAGATGAAAGTAAATACCTAACTCCATTTAATTTTAAACTAATTCAAGGGTCAGAGTGACCATGAAAAATGCAACACTATTACTCAAGTGAAGTACTTTACACTACAAGAGCATGAAGTCCCATTGATAAGTCACCACTCTCTCTATTATCTGTCGATGTACAATGTCAACCCTGGGCAAACGCTATATACAGAATATTTTTTTTTTTTTTTTTTTAACGCTTCATCACCTACATATTTTAGGAAGAAAATCCGTTTGCAAGGATCCTTTATATCTGCAAACGAAACACCTGGAGAAAAAACATACGTCACCGCAGTATTTCATCTTTTATCCTTCATTACCAGAGATTATGAAACCTAGTGGGGGTTGTAACCTTTTATTCGTGACGTCCGTTTCATTTACTGCAAGGCAAATCCTTAATTCTTGGAGACCCCCATTCCAACTGGCTGTGATGGATAATTTATTCCTGGAACTATTTAAACTATCCCTAGTCTACTAATAGTCACATTGTTAATTGAGAGGTGCAGTGCCCAGTACGTGTCTCTGAGCTATTACTTTGTATATAGATCATGTGTCCTGTTATATTTTCTTTCCAGTCTATATCCAATATGGATCCCCAATTTAAGACTGCATATTGCCAAAAAGATATTTAAATGAGCAAACATTGAACTAGAGTTTTTTTTTTGCCTTCCTCTGGATCAATATAAATACATACTCCTTTTGTATATTTCACTTGTATAATCTTTTTTTCAACTTAAATTACTATGTTAAAAAAAAACTACTTAATACAGTAGATTATAAACGCGCCTTTTGATTATATGGCTTTAAAAATAAATTAAAAAAGAAATAAAGGAAAAGTGTGTCCATTAAAACATCTTCAAAAAGGAAACATTAAAAAGTTTAAAAAAAAACATTACATTTTCACCGAAAACCCGATGGATAACGAGCCAGGTGAAATGGGCCCTTTTTTAGTAACAAAAAAAAAAAATCCACGAGTCAGTCAGGGTTCGCAGACGATTCGCCGCCATTATGTAAATGTGCATTGCAGTTGAATTTATCCTCTCAAAATCGCTAGTCGCTTAACGCCGAGAATATAAATAGGGCACACACACCGTGTCTCGCTCCCTGTCTGGCGATATTTAGTGACCTCATAAGCCCACGCGGGCCTGGCGAAATAGTTTGTGAGCAATCTCGCTTATTTATTTTTCGGGGGAGGGGGGAAGACACTTAAATGTACAAATGCAGTTTGTACAGCTTTGCTAATCTCTCGGCATAGTTACTATGTAACTACTGTATGTAACTACTGTATGTAACCAAGATGAGGTTGAAAAAAGACATATGCCCATCAAGTTCAACCTATGCTAAATTTAGATGACAGATACCAGTACTTATCCTATATTTGTACTTAGTATATTGGTCCAGAGGACGGCAAAGAAAAAACCCCAGTGACATTATCTAATGATATCTGATAAGAGGGGTGGGAGTGGGGGGGGGGGAATACATTCCTTCCTGACTCCCTGGATCAAACATCCTCCCCATGTTTACTTATTTGGTATATCCCTGTATACCTCTCCTTTCTAAATAGATGACCAAATGGGACGGTAACTTTGGTTAATGTCACGTAACGGAGTTTGTGGGGCTGTGCCATCATATTCCCCATCATTCAGCAAATATGTAGCTGGCTTCTCTGGCAGCCTCACACATGGTGCGGGCATTGCTTTTTATACCGTCTTCTGCAACATCCAACTTCAACGTCAACGCGGCATCAGAGTAATTATTGTGCTAGGCCTAGATTTGCCCTCCTCATCTCTGCTAGATCAGTAGAAAATGTAACCCCCCTGTGGCTCTCTGCATATTGAAAGCCTAAAGCGGTTGCTCTTCATAATATTGTCAACTCTTATTTGATCTCATTGCTAACTCCCTGATACAGTTTTATGGGTTTGAAGAAATTTAATAGAGCGAAACGTGCTCAAGTTTTTCCCTCGTTATAGCAACGTGCTGTGAATCGCTGCTAAGTTTCCACCACATCAACTTACACCACAGAACAATGCCTGATATAGATTTACAAGCATGGAAATAGAACATTTATTAGTTTCAAGACATGCACAAGAGCTCCCAGCTTTAACATGGTCACGAACATGGCATCTTCTCTTCTAATAAAAGCTTTCAGAGCAGTCACTATGTATTTATTTCTTACCACTGGCCTTACAGTCTGCATCGTACACATTAGCTTTAGTCGCCAATACAGCTAAAGATCTGAAGTCATCTTCATTATTCTGAGTCAGCGTATCCGCCATCATGATCTCTAGTTTCTCTCAAACCACTTCCGTGACTGCTGATAAATCTGATTTTGGTACATCTTGCTGGCCCTTCCTAGCACATTAATTGGCCTCAGAGCTGTACAGCCCGTGTCATATGAAGTGACATACAGTACACTGCATTAGCAATAAAATACACGGCCACAGACTTGGACATGTTTTATACAGGGTACAGACTTGGACATGTTTTATACAGGGTACAGACCTGGACATGTTTTATACAGGGTACAGACCTGGACATGTTTTATACAGGGTACAGACCTGGACATGTTTTATACAGGGTACAGACTTGGACATGTTTTATACAGGGTTACCAAGCATCCAAACAAGGAAAGTAGCAATACTCCTCTTTATTCAGGAGCGCTGACTGAGGCCACTTTCCGTGCAGCTAAAACCCTGCATCATCTTATAGACCTGTCTTTAATAGGATGAGAAGCTGGGTAACACACAGTTAATGATGCATACACTTCCACTCAAGTGAATGGAGGTTACTGCAACTGGTATTATCCAAATGTTCACCCGAGAGCAGGGGCTGCCAACTCCAGTCCTCAAGAGCCAGCAAAAGGCCAGGTATTAGGGATATCCCTGCTTCAGCACAGGTCTCAGCTCAGTCTTCGACTGCACCACCTGTGCTGAAGCAGGGATATCCTTAAAATCTGACCTGCTGGTGGCCCTTGAGGACTGGAGTTGCCCACCCCGCCATAGAGAGATCTTTTAGAGAGATGACGGGGAGACCCCTCCTATTCCATCTTCCTGGTTACTTCTTCTATGCATCTCCAGCCTGTCTAAACTTAAAGCATACTGTACAGTGGATAACCCTAGTTTCATACTTTAAAAGCCCAACGGCAACTTCCATTAAAAATAATGCATATTAGCCCTTGTTCAATACTACTGTTCATGCAGGGAAGCAGCTTCTCCGTAGCAGGGAAGCAGCTTCTCCGTAGCAGGGAAGCAGCTTCTCCGTAGCAGGGAAGCAGCTTCTCCGTAGCAGGGAAGCAGCTTCTCCGTAGCAGGGAAGCAGCTTCTCCGTAGCAGGGAAGCAGCTTCTCCGTAGCAGGGAAGCAGCTTCTCCGTAGCAGGGAAGCAGCTTCTCCGTAGCAGGGAAGCAGCTTCCCCGTAGCAGGGAAGCAGCTTCTCCGTAGCAGGGAAGCAGCTTCCCATAGCAGGGAAGCTCTTCTCCATAGCAGGGAAGCAGCTTTTCCGTAGCAGGGAAGCAGCTTCTCCGTAGCAGGGAAGCAGCTTCTCCGTAGCAGGGAAGCAGCTTCTCCGTAGCAGGGAAGCAGCTTCTCCGTAGCAGGGAAGCAGCTTCTCCGTAGCAGGGAAGCAGCTTCTCCGTAGCAGGGAAGCCTCTGTTGTGATTGGAACTCAGAGGCTTCCCTGCCATGGAGAAACCCCAACACTGGATACTGAATAAGGGTCAGTGCATGGGCGAGAGGCTAATTAACCTCTTGATGTCCCTGATAACATAACAGTTTTGCTCTTTTCTTGCTCTTGATCTAAGTGGAAGAGGAAGACTTCTCTTCTGTCCATGCCATGAGCATGTGATGGTTCCACGAGGGATCACATGGGGGCAATGCTGGAAGGTCCAAACCCGGCTGGTGCAGTGCACCCGCTAGCAAGGTAAAAGGTGAATACGTTTTAACTAAACAAGGTGAGAATACGGTCATTTCTCAGGGATTGGTGCCGAATTATTAAATTGTGAAAATTCCCGGTGGTGGCCATTTTTAAGAATTCCCTCAAAAGACGATTTTGTATTAATATTCTGTAACAAACACACACACTGCTGGATGTGATCAGAATGAAACAAAAGGGGACATTTCTACGGCACGGCGGTCTCACGTACACGCCCCAAATTAGCGCAGCACAGTTTAAAAATAAATATGCTCACTGTAAATGCTGAAAAAACAAACCGAAAAGAAATTCCGGAGATTACCCGCAATTAAGCTGAAGTACGCAAATAATATTAACCCTTTCACCGCCGGTGGCCTTCAAAGCAGAGAAAAGCTTGCACGACTTCTCCGCGTGGGTTCTTACCTCGTCCCCTTTTAAAACCTCGGCGCCATCGACATCTCGGGCCTGGCTGGATTTGTGTTCTCGCTCTTTTCCTAAGCCCACCAGCTCTTCTTTTGCCTCCTGCAGTTCTTCGGCTTTTGTTTCTTTCTTTCGAGCAATGATGGCCGCCTGTGACAACATTGCATGCGCAGACGTGTATTTAACAACGTGCAAACATATGTAAACAGTTAAATACGCGCACGCGTGCACGCGGATTACATGTTACAATAAAATGAGCATTCAAGTTTGAATAAAAGCATGTTTTGGTGCTTCCGAAGCCAAGTTCTAAAAGGCAATAGTGGTGTAACTATGCTGCTGCTAACCCGTGCAATTGCAGCCCCCCCCTCCCCCGAGAGCGTGGGGAGGCACGGCTGTCCGTTGCTGGAAGGTGGGAGTGCAGGGCCAAGCGCCATGCTAATGATCAGCTGCCCCCGCCCCTCCCCCCGCTGATGTACTAGTCAGCTCCAGAAGTTGGGCCCAACTTCTACGTCAGTGCCGCGTGGCTCCAGCTTCACAGACGCAGGGCCGGACTCAGAGGGCACATCCCCTTCCCCCCCACCCCCCATAACACGACAAGTCAAATTCTTAGAGGGGATGGGGAGGGATTTAGGCCTCGCTTATAGTGCCGGCGATGGAGACACGTCGCTCCTACTATAAGCGCACGCAGTGGCATCGATGCATGTTTTGATGCGACATTGCGTCGCTGTTGCCGGCACTATAAACGCGGCCTAAGTGAGGAAAGAGGGAGGAATTAGGGTGGGGGAGGGTGAGAAGGGGGAGAGAGTAAGAGAGGGTGGGGGAGGGTGAGAAGGGGGAGAGAGTAAGAGAGGGTGGGGGAGGGTGAGAAGGGGGAGAGAGTAAGAGAGGGTGGGGGAGGGTGAGAAGGGGGAGAGAGTAAGAGAGGGTGGATACGCCGCGGAAATGCAGTTTTTTTAAATCACGAACCTGCTGTCGGAACAGAGATAATTTGTCGTCCATTGGATCATTCCTCCTCATTCTCTTTTCTATGAGCTGATTAATTTGTGCGTTAACTTCATGGATCTAGAAGTGCAAACACAATGAAATGATTGCCCCACAGCGAGCAAAACGCGTTTTCATCCATACAAATCCTTCTCCTGAGAAAGATTCACCCATAACCCTTACAGCACCACTGGACCTCCCCGCACCATGACGCACGCAGGACCCGGATGCCAGAAACTAAAGTGGAGGGAGACGCCCATCCATTTATCAGCCTGGCCGCTGTCAGCCTCATGAGATTGAACGCAAGTAACCATACAGCACCTAGTGCAGGAGTAGGAGCCAAATTCAGTTCTCAAGGGCCACCAACAGGTCAGATTTTAAGGATATCCCGATTCAGCACAGGTGGCTCAATCAGTGGCTCAGTCAAAGACTTGTTTAGAAAATATATTTTACAATACTTGTACATGATTTTGAACAATTCAGACATTTTATGTCAATGATCTACATTTAACCCACTAAACAAGCCACTTCCCTTACTCATTAGGAACGAGTATCAATTCATATGTTTATGGTGGTAGGGAGTGTCCCCTAAGAAATGGAAGGTTTAACCCCATCACGGTCAGTGACGACCGTGATGGGGTTAAGTAATGATATGTTTTGACATAGATAGCTACATAATACTACTACAGATACATGGCCTTTAATTAGGGATAGACACATCCTAGATTCAAAATCCAAACTTCGCAAAAGTTGACTTTTCAAATCCATTGGGAAATTTAAGCCAAAACCTGACAAATTGCTCACCCCCGGATTCCTTTTCTGTAAATAAACTGGTCAAACTTTTGCCCACCCTAATTTTTAGTATATTCTGTAAACATCACTGTAGTTAGGTACAGGGTAATCTTATACATATGTATTTACACAGGTGTTTTTCAACAAGGGTTCCCCGGGCGTCCCTAAAGGGTTCCTGCAATATTCAGGTCATTTGCAAATTGTACCAAATATAGAAGAATTTACAATGCATCTGATCTCAGGCGCGCTATTAGAGAGGGTTGGGGTTCCTTACAATGTATCTGATCTCAGACGCGCTATTAGAGAGGGTTGGGGTTCATTACAATGTATCTGATCTCAGATGCGCTATTAGAGAGGGTTGGGGTTCCTTACAATGCATCTGATCTCAGACGCGCTATTAGAGGGGGTTGGGGTTCCTTACAATGCATCTGATCTCAGACGCGCTATTAGAGAGGGTTGGGGTTCCTTACAATGCATCTGATCTCAGACGCGCTATTAGAGAGGGTTGGGGTTCCTTACAATGTATCTGATCTCAGACGCGCTATTAGAGAGGGTTGGGGTTCCTTACAATGCATCTGACCTCAGAAGCGCTATAAGAGAGGGTTGGGGTTCCTTACAATGCATCTGACCTCAGAAGCGCTATAAGAGAGGGTTGGGGTTCCTTACAATGCATCTGATCTCAGACGCGCTATTAGAGGGGGTTGGGGTTCCTTACAATGCATCTGATCTCAGACGCGCTATTAGAGAGGGTTGGGGTTCCTTACAATGTATCTGATCTCAGACGCGCTATTAGAGAGGGTTGGGGTTCCTTACAATGCATCTGACCTCAGAAGCGCTATAAGAGAGGGTTGGGGTTCCTTACAATGCATCTGATCTCAGACGCGCTATTATAGAGGGTTGGGGTTCCTTACAATGCATCTAATCTCAGACGCGCTATTATAGAGGGTTGGGGTTCCTTACAATGCATCTGATCTCAGACGCGCTATTAGAGAGGGTTGGGGTTCCTTACAATGCATCTGATCTCAGACGCGCTATTAGAGAGGGTTGGGGCCCTCACAATGTGCTATTAGAGAGGGCTGAGGTTCCCCAGAATGTCTAAATATTGTTATAGGGTTCCTTAACCAAAAAAAGGTTAAAAACCCCCCACAGATTTAGAGTATACCTTGGCTTCAAGCTCACTGAGATCAGACTGGCCCATTGCTGGCTCCGTGACCACTTTCTGCAGGGAATGCATCGTCTGTCTCTTGCTCTCTAGCTCTTTTGGGAGCTTTTCAGAAACCATGTATGAATTAAATTTAATTTCCTCTTCGAGTCTTTTCATTAGGCCTGGAGAAAACATCAAAGAAATCAGTACACAATGCCACACATAATACCCATTCTTGTGCACGGCGATTGCTAAATAACATAATGGACCCATAAGAGAATAATGCTTATAAATATGTATTAGTATTCCTCGTGGAAGTAGCAGATATGGTATAACACTGCATATCAACATAGTGCTGTATTATTCCTGAAGAAAAGGCGATCCGTCATGATACCTGTTACTGCCGACCAGGACAACAGCTGCTCATTACATTGTGAAAAGTAATTGCATCCTGAACAAAATCATATTTTTCTACAGATTGAAACCCATTAATGCATCTCTCCCCAAAGAAAAGAACACCTCCTTATGTTCCTGTGTGTCATTTCTCTTTCTTGGATGGGTCCTTTTAATTATCTACCGTCTGCCGGGCACAATACCACCGAGTTTAATTTGCCACGTGGCTTTTTCCCGTTTTGCATGTACAGCATTCACAATTCCCAGGCTTCCCCCCCGTTTAGATCGCAGAGGCACACGTGAGCACAGCGTCTTTCCATTACACGCTGCGCATTCTGCAAACCATGGAAAGCAAACTTGCAGACGTACAGCAAGCTGTAATTACTTTGGCCAAATGCCCTAAAAATGTTTTTTTTTTTCCAGGACTTACCAACCAATTGCCAACTTGTTACTTGTTGTAAAACAAGCATTAGCGATTGAGAACAAATACAATTAGACGGCATGTTCTTTACCGCGGCTGTTTGACCCTACAATGGCGAAATGTACACATAGTAGGGGAATGTTGCAGAGAACATTGGGCATCGATACTACAGATACATAAGAAGTTGAAATTGGGGAATAGGAGTTACCTGTGCTGAAGAGCTTACAATCTAGCTGTTGTATTGGGAGAGGTACAGGGAGCACGTGGAAGTGCCAATTTATAGGCGCAAGCAATTGTTACATATAATTTCTGTGTGGTTTTTATTGTCATCATGATTATATGCAATAATTATATAACTCAGGGTTTCTCATCTCCAGTCCTCAAGACCACCCCCCCCCCTCAACCCCCTTAACAGGTCAGGTGTTCAGGATATCCCTGCTTCAGCACAGGTGGCTCTATGACCGATTGAGCCATCTGTGCTGAAGCAGGGATAACCTTAAAATCTGACCTGTTGGGGGTGGGGTCTTGAGAACTGGAGTGGGGACCCCCTGGCATAACTTAATCACCTTGACGGATTTATTTTCCAAAAACAGTCCAATTCCTTGAAAATATAGATTGCTATTAATTTGGGTAGAAATAAAACACTGGCCCACATAACGGTGCCAAAGTTAAACGGATCATTCCTTTGAATTTTAATGTTTGGGCCCTTGGAAAACGCAACACTGGCCAGCCTAAATCCTACATACAGAACATGCGAATATGTACATGTGTGTGGTACAAGACGATTTAATGATCATATAAAGCAGCAGTCGTCTTCTGCTTGCGCCAATCCTTGTGCCGCTTGCACGAGATAAGCAAATACATGTTGGGCTCCAAACGGAGATCCCCAAAAGCATTCTCCGCTTCAGATCGGAAATGACGCGCGAATGAGAAAACGCAACTGCGCCGTACCCACCGGCGACCCAACGACCTAACACACGGCAACCACAATAACATTGCCTGTCGGTTACTATTTATTCTCTAGTTACACATCTCTAGTTCCAGAGCTGGAGGATATTCCCCTAATGCCGACATAATGAGTTCCCGCGGCAAGCTGCGACACGGCTAATGAAGACGAGACGCGCAGTATGAACGGAGAGAAAGGGGTTCGGTCCGTAGTCCTCACCCTACGTTGCATGGAAAACCAGAGTGACTTTTAAAAGAAATAATACGTTTGCAACTCTTGCTCCTTCTATTTTGCGCCTCTCCGAGCCGTCCCACAATTCGATCTTTTTAGAATGGGAAATAAACATTGCGAAATTATTTTTACTGAATCCTCCTCAAAGATCGGATTCTTTATGGGAAGGGACGGCACAGAGCATGCCAAGTCACCCCTGTTAAAAGCAACTTGTTTAACCGAATATTATTATTTTTGAAACCCCCTTATAACCTGTTACCATCAGATGAGCCCATGAAAAAGTGCATTTGCGTGTCTGCGGAAAGTTATTAGTATGCGATTGCATAAGTCTTCCCATGAGTCTCTGCTCCTGGAAGTACTAAAACATATTAGGCCAGGAGTGGCCATCTCCAGTCCTCAAGGGCCAACAACAGGTCAGGTTTAAAGGATATCCCTGCTTCGGCTCAATTGGTGGCTCTTCGACTGCACCACCTGTGCTGAAGCAGGGAAATCCTGCAATCTGACCTTCTGGTGGCCCATGAGAACTTGGCCACTCCTGTATTAGACCATTTCTTAGTGCACAACAAAACTGGTCAGGGACGTAAATAACATAGCAGGTCCAGGCCTGGCCACTATATTAATGAAAGTAGGTTTCTGCCAAAAGCTGAACACAGGAAGAGGACAAAGTATAATGTGGTCCCCCAGGACGGCATTAAGTACGGTAATCTCAGCTCTGCATGGGGAATTGCTTCTCCCAATGTTGTATTATCACATGGATATAGTCTCCATCTAAAAACATACCTTTCTCCGCCAATTCCCACTTACCTTCAGGCTTTGCATCTGCTGCGGCATGACGCATGTTCTTCAGCTGGTGCTGTGCTCTTTGCAACCTCTGTTCGGCATGAAACAGCTTAAAAACAAAAACAAAGACAATCTTAAGGCTGCGCTTATAGTGCCGGCGACGGTGCGAGAGCGACGCCGCGTCAAAACAAATGCATTGCCGCCGTCGCGTGCGCTTATAGTAAGCGCGACGGAGCGACGGCTTGGTCGCGATCGCTGGAAGTCATCACAATTTTATTTTTTCCAGCGACCGCAGCCCGACGTCGCCGGCACTATAAGCGCAGCCCGAGATGAAAACATCCTTTTAACCATTCTTGGCAGCAGTACGATAACAAAGAAAGAAAACGGTTAATGTTCAAAAAGGTGCAAATAAAAACCCAGGTTTGTAAGATAGCCAGACGCGATTATGGAAAGGGGCGCAGTGTTCTCATACGCTGGGAAGCTTGTGGCTTTGGAGGAGTAAAGGGGCTGAAAAATCCCCCAGAAACACACACATGGGCCTTTGTAATATCAATCAACATTTATTTATTAGCCGAATCCTACACGCGAGGATAACAAAAGGCTCCTCTTCATCCGCAGCCTATAAATCTAACTCTTCTCTTGCACTATACATCTGTATCTAAAATCCAAATGTGTGTGTGTGTGTTGGTGACGTCCACTGCGTCTTGACGCTGCGATTCAGGACGAGGGCAGCAGCCACAGCTAAGTGCCATCGGGCGGCGGATTTTGAAATCCGTGAGTACGTACGTGCACGTGTCTGTGTACGCACGTTTGTGTACTTGTGCGCGCGTACATACGTGTGTAAATCAGGTAATAGAAAGCAAAAGGCACCCTGAAGGTCTTTTTACAAAATGCTGTGGAGATTTTATTCTGGGACCGACGTTCTGGTCCAGACTTGGACCTTTGTCGAGATCCATATTGCTTTCTATATAGATAAATTCGGACTCTTGCATTTCCCTAAAATCCCAATGGAGATCCTTCCAAACACCCCGGTGGATGCAGCTACCTGATTCTTCTGCTCCTGCTTCTGCTGGCCCAGGGACTCTTCCCTTTCTTTCTCCACGCGCAGCTGCCTCGCTATCTCAAGCATTCGGCGATGATTCTGCACGCTCTCCACCTGCAGCAGATGAGATAGCAGCGCATGTTACCGACGGATCCTTAAGACAATACATGAAGGCGTCGTATCGTGTGTCACACGGGCCCACTTAGCGTTTCCTTTCCGTGTGCGTTACTTCCAGCAGCTGACAGCAAGGCATTGGACTCGAAGGTCTTTTAAAAGCTTTGGACTTCAGCCTAAGGAGATTCCCTTTCCGTCAGCTGCATATTTATCTCCCTTCTTAAATGTGCAACATGCTGGTGTTAATCTTTGTTTGCATTCCTCCAGCCAATGGTCTTGACATTGATATGTTACAGTGTCGGCTTTCTCATTACCCTTTTTTTAAGACGTTCCACTCTCTTCATCAGCTGGTCCTTTTCTTCTTCCATTGCGCTGATGTCCTAGTAAACATTTTGGAAACAGATTTAATAATAATAACAACTTTATTTCATATAATAACTATTTCATGCAGCGCTTTTCTCCCAATGGGACTCAAAGCGCGTCACAATTACAGTACAGCGCGCGGTACGCAGCACATAGGAATGTTAGACACAGGCCCTGCGCAGATGAGCTCACACTCTGTTTTTAGTGCCTGAGGCACAGGGAGATAAAGTGACCTTGCCCAAGGTCACATGGAGCGGACACCGGGAATTGCACCAGATTCCCCGAATTTAAACACAGTGTCTTTACTCACGGAGCTGCCCCTTCTCCCTTTATATAGGGCGGTGCCTTGTGGACACTGACGTGCATCGCAGAAATCCTACTTGCCCAAATCTACCCTAATTTAAATAACATTTATGGGGTGTGAATGGTTTCAGGTTTGCTTGATTTTTTAGGGTCGGCAAACACGTAAGCAACCTTACCTTGCATTGTACGGTCTTAAGTTATTTAAAAAGTGCAAACATAGTCCGCAACGCAGTACAACAAGCGTGTGAAAGACAACAACATACACGGTTACAGCAAATACGTGGAGATCCTGAACCAAGCAGCTTACAATCTACAAGGAAATACTTTCAACGTAGAACCATATAAAATATGTTACGATAGCAAGAGTGTCAGTCTCGTGTGACATTATTTACAGGAATAAAAGAAGCAGATATTTATTCAGCAAGACCCAATAAATGCTGCGGACATTACCCTTCTTATCTCTGCAGTAGAAAATCCCGAAGATTTCAGTTGCTCGCACTCTTTGTGGAGGGTTTTGAAGCAATCCATTAGTTCTTCATACTACAAAAGAAACGGTTTAACATCTTTACCACCCACGATGCTGCTTTTCTTGCGCTCCCTGATTGACTTTACATATACCCCAGAAAACAAGCCTATAAGAAACGTGCGCGAATTGTATTGCTGGTACCGCTCAGACCCACTCCTGAAAATCCTCCCTAGTAATAAAGTATCAAGAATGGAAGAAATCAGGCAGCCCACCTTATATAATGTAACAGGGTCGTCTAAAACACAGAAATAGTTTAGGTGGTAACGGTATGTACAGATTTAGCAGACATTATTACCCCTGTTAGTGCACAAAATAATGCGAATACCAACACGCGTTCTCCTTTTCAATATTTCTACTGTAAAATATCACGCCCTCGTTAAAGGCAACGCATTGCATTAACGGGTGCAACGGCGTCTGTTACGGTTTATTTTACTAGAATTATATAGCCCGAGTTTGTATTCTTGATTGAAAGTGATAAATGTCGATTGAAAACGCAACACTAAAGCCCATGTTTACTAAGCAGTGCGGAGCCGTAAAGGAACCCGCTTGGTAAATTTGAGTTCATATCCATCTTATTGCACCCTCAAAATACATTCATAATCGGTGTCCAATTTGAGCAGAATATGAAATAAAAATAGTATTGCTGGATTCTCTATTGCAGTGTTTTTCAACCAGGTTTCCCCGGGCGCCCCTAAAGGGTCCCTGTAATTGTCAGGTAATTTAAAAATTGTACCAAAAATAGAAGAATTTACAATGTATCTGATCTCAGACGCGCTATTAGAGAGGGTTGGGGTTCCTTACAATGTAACTGATCTCAGACGCGCTATTAGAGAGGGTTGGGGTTCCTTATAATGCATCTGATCTCAGGCGCGCTATTAGAGAGGGTTGGGGTTCCTTATAATGCATCTGATCTCACACGCTATTAGAGAGGGTTGGGGTTCCTTACAATGTATCTGATCTCAGACACGCTATAAGAGAGGGTTGGGGTTCCTTATAATGCATCTGATCTCAGACACGCTATTAGAGAGGGTTGGGGTTCCTTACAATGTATCTGATCTCAGACGCGCTATTAGAGAGGGTTGGGGTTCCTTATAATGCATCTGATCTCAGGCGCGCTATTAGAGAGGGTTGGGGTTCCTTATAATGCATCTGATCTCAGACACGCTATTAGAGAGGGTTGGGGTTCCTTACAATGTATCTGATCTCAGACACGCTATAAGAGAGGGTTGGGGTTCCTTATAATGCATCTGATCTCATGTCATGCAGCGTTTGAAGAACGCCCTCACGGTGTGCAAGCACCATTTATTTCCCGGAGTCTGTAGGCATACAAAGAGTGTAAGCCTAAGCTTGTACACTGCTGGCTGAGCCCGACCAGGGCTCTTGCTAATTTCCTGCAAATGATAAAGAAAATATTCCAACGCTTTCTGGGGGAAAATGTCTGCGGAGCAGCAAATACAAAATCCCACTGATGTCGACGCATTTCTTTTATTTTTATAACCATTAAATTTTTTCCTCACCAACTTAGCCCCATGTTTGGAGCTAAAAGACTTTGATAAATTTCACCCGGATAATGGCAAAAATAGGGACCAAACAGTTCAATACTCTAACTCGGGGATACTCTAACTCGGGGGGCGGGCAACTCCACTCAAGGGCCACCAACAGGTGTGGTTTTCAGGATATCCCCGCTTAAGCACAGGTAGCTCAACCAGCGGCTCAGTCAAAGACTGCACCACCTGTGCTGAAGCAGGGATATCCTGAAAACCTGACCTGTTGGTGGCCCTTGAGGACTGGAGTTGCCCGCTTCTGCTCTAACTGCTAAAAATGTCTCCTGTAACCTTGAAGTCAGCATGGAAACAGTCTTCTCTGCATGGTATGTTATTTGAAAGTGCATGACGGATGGTATTTGGTATAAACACAAGTAGCTGCAGGACCCTGGTGGCTGTGTGCAGGCGAGTTATACAATTCCTTACCTCTTCCAGATTGTACTCTGCTGTCCAAACGTAGAACATACCCCTGCTATTCTTACCGAGTAAGCAACCCCAAACCTTTTCTGTTAGGCACAACTCTTAAATTATGTTATCAAACTAGTTCCAATGTGTTACAAATATCTGGGGGGGAGTGGGGGTCCCCCACTGTGTAACCCATTCGCTGTCAGAGGGATTAGCAATGCATTCTGTGTTACAAATGTCTGGATTCCTAAAGAAAGCCAAGAACAAATATCTCTAGGATATTGCGGTGCAACGACAATGTAAGGATGTTATAGCGAGATGGAGAGAGCAAATGTCTCTGAGCCTCCAGATGGAGGGTGGGACAACGTGGCGGCCCCACATTGCCTCCATTCAGACCCTTAATAGGTCCTAATCAGAGACCTCCTCTGTCTTGGTCTCAGGCCATTATCTGCCCATTACTGCCAACTGCTACATAAATATATTATGGTTGTACTTACTTTTTGCTGCTCACCAGCAGTTTTACTGTGTTTATCATATACTTAACCCTTCAGTCTTACTGTGTTTATCATATACTTACCCCTTCTGTCTTACTGTGTTGTATACTAAGAAAATAAATTTATTTTACAATTACCCACCCTCTATCACAGATTGGGGCATTTGCTTCCTGGTAAATAATATCTTTCACCTAAGCTCTAGCCATCAGTACTTTTCCACACTAGTGTACACGGTATCATTATGGACTCTCTTACTATGACTTACCAGGTTACCAATACATACTGTAGGTGTGCCGAGTGACTCCAAGGTGTCCCCCCCCCCCCCCCCCCGCAGGCTCTGAGACACTTGCGCCCCTAACGCACCCCGCCCGATAATGTACTTTTCAGGAGTGCGGATATCCTCTGTGATAGTGAGATCTGGGAATTATTATCGGATACTAGTTATAATTTCGGGAACATGAAGTGTCGCCTCTACCTGCTTGTTGGTCTCGGCTACAATGTCATCCTGGAGAAACTCTGTAGGTACTTCGAGTTTGACCAAAAAACGAGACAGATATGCCCTCTTCTTTAGCTCACTCGTTCTCTGGAGGACCCAGTATAACACCGGATGAATTACAGGCTTACTTCCAACAACTAAGCCTTGACGAAATGTACTCCTAAAAAATAAAAAGAAGTTTATGTACAAGAAAACCTACTACAATCTATGGCTATAACGTGGAGTTGGAAGATAGATTTGCAAATTACATTTGTTTTTTTAAGAGAATGCAGGAACTGCTTTAATCCAGAAAAACCTACAAAGCAACAAGACTGAAGCAGGCAGATAGATACATACGTGTGCTCATTTGCATGTCATTTACCAGAATCCCTTGCTGCAGTGGAAGCACTGCATGCTAGGTGATAACGGTTGAAAGGCAGGGTTGCAGACATGTGACATGTGAATGTGCTCACAAGTGATCTTTTTATTTTCTATATGCAATACGGTAGAGGTTTCCTGTTGCCTTTTTACCCACCATAACTTAGAACGTGATGGTAAACCCTACAGGTCTTGAAAATGCAAAGCCAGCAGTACAACCAACTTCACACTGATGATACCCATTAAGGTTGAAACATGTCTGTGAATGGTTTCTCTGGCTTTGCATCTGATTCCCATGCTGTGTGTGCTTTAAAGCTGTGTTAACAGTGAGCATTAGTTTATATGGGCTCCATGTACTGTAACAATGGTTTTTCAGACAAAAGGTGACACATTGTGTGCTCATTTGCATGTCATTTCCCAGAATCCCTTGCTGCAGTGGAAGTACTGTATGCTGGGGATGGTGAAAGGCAGGGTTGCAGACCTGCCTAAGGCTAAGGCCCCGCTCCCTCCGTCAGCGCTCCCACACTGCAGACAGGCGGGCGCTGACAGACACGATATGCAATATGCGGTCTGTAGGGAGCGGGAGCCGGAGCGGGAGGCTTGAGCAGGAGGGGGGGCGTGGCTTGAGCGGAGGGACCCGCTACTCTCCCCCCCCCCCCTCCCTCCCTCCACGGGCTCGGGCTGGAGCTGCTGATTGAAGGTAAATAAAGCAACACACACACACAGGCACTCATACGCACGCACGCAGGCACACACACACACACACGCACGCTCATACACACACACACACACAGGCACTCATACGCACGCACGCAGGCACACACACACACACGCACGCTCATACACACACACACGCAGGCACACACACACACACAGGCACTCATACGCACGCACGCAGGCACACACACACGCACACACGCACGCTCATACACACACACACGCAGGCACACACACACACACAGGCACTCACGCTGCTTTCACTCCACACTCCTCCCCGCTCCCCGAAGCCTCTCCTCCTCCCGAAGCCTCCCCTCCTCATTGGCTCACAGCCACACCACGTGACGCGTCGACGCTAGGGATCACAATTCTCTTGTATCCGCTAGCGGCTGACGCGTCACAGCATGTAGAAAGCTGTGCAGCCAGGGGGGACCGGCTCGGGAGGATTCCCCTGCTGGTGGGGAACTCTCGTGTGGCCGCCCGCGCCGCCGGGCACAGCGGGACCGAGGCCTAAGACATGTCAATGTGCTCACAAGTGATGAGAGAGAAAGAGAGAGAGAAAGAGAGAGAGAATAGACACATGTTCCATATATACATATATACACACATACATACATACATATATATATATATATATATACACATCTATATCTCTATAAGATTTATCAGTCGTCGTTGTCCTGTCCCCCCCAAAAGTCACTCATCCACCACCATATCTTCTACCCAAAGGTCCGCCCCACAATGCCTTTTGTAGCGATGTAAGGCGTTATAAGTCGCAACTTTGGCAAGCAGTTGTTGACCGCTCTGCCACCAATGCGGTTCTTCTGGACCGGTGGTCTTTGAAGCGTCTCGTCAAGCAGCTCCACCCCACTGGTACCACCCATCACCCCTAACTTAACTCATTTGCATGGCGCTGGATTTTTCCAGCACCTCCACGCACGTAAATAAAAACGTCACTAGCAGGATGACAAATCTCCTTATAGGAAAACTACGTGCAATGTCAGCATTGACTTGTAAAACAGTGAATCAGGGAATGCTAAAATAATACCATCTTAACTGCAGTGTGTTCTGATGCACCGAGAAGGAGTAAAGCGCTCATTAATCACACACCACACTCTGCTGGCTGACCCAGAGAACAACACTGACGCTCGTCTCCCAAGCAAGATAATTATCTCCAGTCCCCAGCCAACCGAAGAGAGAATGTAGCACAGTTAAACTTAGAAGTGACATCCATGTGCATTAGGGAGTTTGACTCTGACAAATGTTCTAAGTCGTAATATTAAGAGCCCATCATAAAAAGTTAAAACTATTCCAAAGCTTTTTATCTTGCCCTGCGCTCAATTTTAATCTGCTAGCCGATGCCAATATTAATCTGTTTAATCAACAACATTGGGTGACTTGGCAGGAAATCAGGAAAGGTTGGAAAGTGCAAAATGACGACATGTAGTAGGACATTCTTTAGATAACAGCCCCTGGATTAGGTTTGGTAGTATCAATTGTGGCAAACATTGTCCTGTAAAACATTTGGGTCATCTCCAAGAATCTGTAGCAAAGTGGTTACACCCACAGAGGCATTTACCAGTCCTCATAGCCAGACACTTATCCACTACACTTACCTCGCACCCTACAGTCTCCAAGTGTCCAACATATCCCTTAGATTGTAAGCTCTCTGGGGCAAAGATTCCCCTTTCCTAGTGTGCTCTTTTATGTTTGTTATACACACACACACACACACACGCAATATGCTATGCATAGGTGTCCACAAAATACCTTTTTTTTAAATTAATTTTTTAATCATATACATTTTTTAGTTTTAAAACTCAACTGTTGGGGTTCAGGAAACAAAATGGGGATTGGGGTGGGTGGGGAAACAGATACACCCCCATAATATACATTTATTAGTCAATTTGCAAAAATCAACATCCCGGTATCAAAATCACAGGGGTAATTCCAGTCCAAACATTTGAGACCCGGTTTCTTAAGTTACAAAACCCTTAGTGTTAGAGAAATCTCACTTCTCCGCCCAAAACACCAGATCAAAAACAGCTTGTTACCAGTTCCCGCAGTACTAGGAATATAGGAGTTACTAGTTGTAAAGGTTTATTACTAGTTATCCCTTAATCCAGGGGTGCTCGACTCCAGTCCTCAAAACCCCCCCCAACAAGTCAGGTTTTAAGGATACCCCAGCTGCATCCCAGCTGATGCAGTCAAAGACTGAGCCACCTGTGCCACGGATATCCTGACCTGTTTCGAGGGGGGGGGGTGTCTTTAGGAGTGGAGTGGAGCGCTCATAAAATTCTTTAACCCTTTGTTTCTAAAGGGAAGTTTCTCCACCACCATTACCTAATGAATTTTTTACGTTAACACCCTCCTTGTAGGGGTACGGAGATTTTTCCACCTGGCTGAAAGTGAGCAGCCGGCCGCCGTTAATATGCGAGTGATGCAGGCTCAAGACATCTATATTTTCAAAGGGTTTGCCAGAATAAAGATCACTGGATCTATCGGGTGGAGTTATCCCTAGTATTTCTTCAATTAGTCTCTGCACCATCTTCTAATATCTCTGGATCTTGGGACAGAACCACCATATATGGGGGAGATCCCCTCTTTGGCGAGTGTTTCTCCAGCACAGGCTGGTGGTACCAGGGAACATTCTACTCCGCTTTTTGGGTGTCAAATACCATCTGGAGAGAATGTTACAGATATTTGGTTACTGTACAGATTGACGCCTGTTTGAGGCCAATCCCCAAATGTCCTCCCAAGCTTCCTGGGCCTGGAGCTTTATTAGTCTTTATCTCCATTGGAGAGGACCAAGACGCAACGATCTCTCATTTAGACTGAAGTAGATCTAAAATTATTTTTTGATTTTGTTTGCTATTTCCGGGAAATTCAGCAGGGAATCGTTAAGTCTCCACTGGTCAATTTCAAATTGGACAAAAGGGAGTCCACGGAGTTAAAGAGACTGGGGCATGGTCAGACCACGTAATAGGTCCTATCGACGTTTGGGAAACCCCCTGCAAGATGTATGGGGAAACTAGGATGTGGTCAATTCTGGAGTTTGAATTATGCGGTTGGAAGAAAAAAAAATCTAAACTATTTGGCGACTTTAAATATTTGTGTGGAGTGAAATTGACCCTCTGGATTGGACTTGTCCAGCTCCGGAACGTGTACCATGTTAAAGTCCCCAGCGACAATGAGGGGATTCAGGGAGTAGCCCTCCATCAATCCCAGCATCCTCTTCAGGAAATCTGCTCATCATTGGGGGCATAGGGGATGTCCCTACCCTACAAGAGACTTAAACAAATACCCATGCTGTATCAAAACCGGCATCAAAATAGCCACAGATCATCACCGCGTTGCTCCCAATTGCAGGGAAAGAGGCCATATCTGCCCCTTGTACATCCCTTCCGGGGAATCCCTTATTCAGCGGGTGAGTCAACAGGGTTTTCTTCTTTGAGATCCAAATAAATAGCAAAACTGTGGGTCAACTTAAGGATCACCGCTATTCCCCGACAAAGGGGCACCATAGCTACCTTGGGCAGCCAGGGGAGTGGGGGGAGGGGATACCTTTGTTTGATTAGTAACCTATACAGAACGAAAGCTAATAAACATTCCAACATAAAACATCAACTATCCGGAGGTCAGTTTGTGTCACCGAGACAGAGGCCCTGAGGGGGTCACCTCTGGCGCCCAGTCTTGTCTCACTGGGGAGCAAGTTTCAGGGTTCCACATAACCTGCCTCTCGAGAGTCTGTGCTAGAAAAAGCCGCTGCCTCGTTCGTTTGGTCCACAGGATGTCTCCGGGGAGAGGGTGGGGGGGGGGATCCTGTGACGATGGAGAGGATTTGGCCCGGGATTAAAGGGGTTAAACCCCAATTGGCCACCTTCTAACCTCACCAGGGATACAAGGGGTTAACTGGGCTGAGGTCCAGAAATGTGATTTAACCCCTGTTATAACCTGTAAATGTGTATTTCCCTGTTTCCCCTGTTTTTTTGTAACATCAGTGTCTGCATCACACACACACTAGAATCCATCAGGGAGCACAAGGGTTAATAATTCTTTAATGATTATAGCTCTTTGTGTAGTTTTCCTGCCTTTTCAGGCACCATTTTGCAGGTCCCCATTGGCCGCCATTAGGGCTCAATGCATTCCAATTGAGAATTGTGCTGTTTTAGTCCTGATTCCTGTAAAGACCAGCAGGTGGCGTCCGAGAGGGAGAGCGGCGGTTTCCCATTGAAAGTCAATGGGCCCATTGACTTCAATGGAGCTTCCTCAAGGTACCCTTTCGAAGAACGAGTTGGCTGCCGTCCAGACCGCAAACCGCAAAGCGGATACAATGTCCTTTAAAGAGTTAAAATCACTTGAGTCAAGTTCAACGTCAATTGGCGTGGGAATAAACAGTTCTAGGGCACCTAGAAATAAAATTATTTTTGTCCCTAGTTCCTAGGCTTCCCCCCACTCGACCACAACCGGGTCCCCGAATCCTGGACCCCCGATAAGGGTCGAACCAGATAGAGAGGGTCGCGCCATAGGCTTTGCCGGCGGCGGCAGAAACGGCTCCGAAAAATGACTAAGTGGAAAATGCTGAATTTTGGTATTCCATAGCTCCGGTTCGAGGGCCCAGCGGATCAGGGTTTGGGGTATCTGTAGCCACTGCTCCGGCATCGCTGCAGAACCATCCTTGACCCGCTTGGACCACACCGGCGGAGTATGGACCCCCTTGAAGGTTCGGGACTTTTCCCATAGACTTCAATGGCGGAGAAACCCCATTGACTTCAATGGCGGCGATTTACCATTGAAAGTCTATGGCGGAGAAGCCCGATGTTTTCAATGGGGATTTAGTGAAAAGCTGAGATTTCTTGTGGCGGAGATTTTTGTATTAAAATGAAAAATGATTTAAGGTGCATTTGTGTAACTCCGGTTCCGAAGGTCGTAGCACGTCGCTTTTTGGACCATATGGTGTCCCAGTTCCGGCCATGAGAACTGGGAAGTTTGGACCTGCTAGACCCAACGGAACCGGATATTTTAATACGTTTATGTTTTATGGTTGATACTGTGTCCCAAGGTATGGAAAAGACCCAGAGGAAATTCCTTTGCCTACCAGGATAGCAGATGGCCCTAGAGGCGACCCAATGTCTAGGACCTAAGTATTGTTCAAAGGGTTTTGTCACCCCCACTGTTTACCTGTGGGCGGAGAAGGCTCAGACCAGAGCAGTTTTTAAGTGTTCCATTTAACACCTTCCAACAAAGGTTTTCCTGCCAGAACTCCAAATGGGTAGACTGGCTGGCATTCCATTTGCATATGTGGGGCTACAGAAATGAGACCCCAGAGTTCTACTGCGCCTGTGCCAGCTAGCAGGGGGGCATGTGTTGAAATGTGTTCCCATGTTAAAGATTGGCTGGAGGTAATGAAAACCAATCACAGGTACTTAATGTTACAGATAGAGGGACAAAAGGTTTATAAACTAGCTGTCCACCCTCTATCCTTTGTCTTCGTTTGCTGATATGGTTACCTGATACCACCTGAATTGCTACCTGATTGTTGGGAAGAAATACTATGCAATGTCTTGGCATGATGGAGAGTGCTGTATGAACTGCCAGTCCAGATATGACCGATTCATCATTTCTATCTTTAAGTAAGTGTCTATATTTTGCTGTTATTTGTACATTTTTGTGTGTTCACCTATCCTAAGGAATAAATACAATTTGTTATATCTAAGTCTCGTCCCAGTTCAAACCCAGGTATATATATATTTATATATATTTTTGGTGTAAATTACAGCCTGTCATAAGCTACCGTGACAGATCCCCCGAGTCATCCTTCCTGGGCGAGCCATGTAGCCTTGCCGTCTCTCCGTTCGGCCAACCAGGATCCAGGCCGAGCTGCTTTAGGAAGTCGTCCATTTCTTCAAGAGGAAAAATTGGTTGCCGTTCTTATCCACCACGAGACGGAAGGGAAAACCCCATCTAGACGCGAGACCCCTCTCTTATAGTAGGGTGGTAATATGCTGCAACTCTCCGCAGTAATATTGTGATCCTTGATAGATCGCTGAACACTTATACATTTGCATTTTTAAACAAAATATCCCCTTTATCCTGCATGCGGTTCGGATCTTTTCTTTTGCAATAAAATAATGCATCCTAATGACCGTTGCTTGATTGTGCTGGGCCGGCGAACCTAGGGCCCAAGGAGCGCTGCGCTCTGTCCATCAGGAGAGAGGGACCCTCCAGAGCTGGCTGGAGGTACAGGAACAGCCGCAGAAGATGGTTCTGTGGCAAGTCTACGGTCACTGCTTCAGGAACATTTCGTATGTGGAGGTTCTGGCGCATTGCTCTGATTACTATGTCCTCCATATTGTCCCTTTAGTAGTTTTAATTCCGCACAACGTTATAGTTAGTATTAGCCTATATGTGCAGGGACTCACCAACTTCTCGTTCAAGTTCAGTTCTCCTTTCTCCCAGGGCTCTTATTTCAGCTGCTGCTTTGTATAGATCAGCCTATAGAGAGCCTTTAATGTCCTTAGAAATGGTCTCCAAGTCCTTTAGAGTTCTTCCTCTGGTCTCTTCTTCGTCCATTCCAGAGTCTGAAGACACGTGGACGTCTCATGGAGGAGACCCCTTTTTTGCTCGTCAAAGGAAAGCAGCGGGCCTCTGCTGATAAGAACGGGCTACCTCCCAGGAGGTGGGTTTTCTGTTCTTCGGAGGCATTCTATGTTACGCCCCTAGGTTTAGGCTCAGGAATATTACATTTGTCAGAAAAGCATCAGTCAGATTAATGTATTCACTTGTGGCAGAATCAGTGGAGCTGCACTAGAACACGTCCATTCCCTTCAGTGCCTCAAGAGTGCCCCACAAAATACCTTTAAATGCAACATAACCACATATTCAGCCATCTATTCAACCAGTGATAGTAACGCGTTATCTCCTATATCAGGCCTGCACAACTCCAGTCCTCGAGGGCCGCAAACAGGCCAGATTTTCAGGATATCCCTATGTCAGCACAGCTGGCTCAATTGAGCCAGCTGTGCTGAAGTAGGGATATCCTGAAAACTTGGCCTGTTTGCGGCCCTCGAGGACTGGATTTGTGCAGGCCTGTCATTTATGATTCTCTGCCTCCGTCTCCCCTAAATAATTTTGCTGAGCTTCAATTAAATAAATATGATAAATTACCTCTACTTTAAAGTTCTAGATCCATGTGCCTCTCTTTATATCTCTAACGCAGGGGTGCTCAAGGCCAGTCCTCAAGCCCCCACCAACAGGTCAGGTTTTTAATATATCCCAGCTTCAGCACAGGTGGCTCAATCAGAGGCGCAGTTGAAGACTGAGCCACATGTGCTGAAGCTGGGATATCCTGAAAAACTTGACCTGTGGGGGAGGGGAGGGGGGAGTGCTTGAGGACTGAGTTGAACACCCCTGGTCTAACCTACCACTATAAACACATGCAGGGTCCACTACCTGATAAATATATTTGGACAATGCAACGGATAGTTATGATGTTATGATGCAGAGATCCCCTTGTTTTGCGAGGGTTGCCCGTACCATGCCCCACTGCTGTGTTACATGGCTATGCTTCTTCGTATTTATTTCTCACACTATTGTCCATCTCTCAAGTGCTAATGTCTCATTTCTACCATAGTGACTGCAATTCAATTCTTCTTGCTGATCTCCGTGTACATTACAAGTCCATTTGCCCCACCGCCTCCCTGTAATATCGCAGGCCCCGCATGCGGCTCTGACTGTTTGTACCTACATGTCTCCTGTATTTCCTGGGGGTCTATATTTAAGGATCCCAAGAATGTTCAACATTCGTTTAGCGGTCTGGTCAGGCATTTCTTCTCGAATGTCCACGGAGTGCTGCAATGACAAGGGATAAAATATTTCTATTATTTTGGATTTACTTGCATTATCCTCTTCATTGCCATGAGCCTAAAATGCAAAGTCCTCCACATGACCTTTACTTCCATGTCAAAATGTTATCTACTATATATTTTGGAAAGTTGCTTATCTGTTCGCAATACATTTAGACACCTCTTTGTATATCGTAACCACATTCTGCGTTATGGTTCCTGAAATCAAGGAGCAGGTTTGTGTTTGGATACAATTCACTGATGTGACGTCATGTACGATGTCATATGACAACACATAATCCTCAAGCTACAACTCAATCTTAGTCACTGAAAATCCAATTTGCAACATTAGCAAAAATACAGGAGCAGCTAAAGTTCTTCAAGAGGGCGAGAGTACAATGTCTCACAAACACGCAGCATTAGAGACTCTAGAACGAACATTTCAGGACCTCGCAGGCAATGACACTATTATGGGTGGATTTGTTGTTATTTTTAGCAGGGGATTTCACATTAGAAAACAAAAAAAAATGTAATTATTCATTTAGAAATCTCAGTATTCTTTGGTTTCTGAGAGCACTGTGTATACTTTCAGCTAGTATATTATATTTAACTCTGTGCCCAGGACATACTTGAAAACGAGCGGTAACTCTCAATGTAATACTTCCTGGTAAAATATTTTATAAATAAATATTTCATATATTTTTTAACATTAAGAGGTTTCGGCTATAATTTGCCAAAGCTGCCGATCAGGCCCCAGAACTGCTCAGTTGTTCCCCGACCTCTGAAGATCCCGATTCCCCCGATACAGGCTCCGGCACACATGCTGTATCTGCCTACGGGACACAGGATGGACGCGGGGTCAGGGTTCGCTGCAGCGGCCAATAGAAAGGCTTTCCATTAGTGACCCCCCCCGCCATGTTTGTAGATCTTTAACAAAACAAAAAATAAATAAACTTTAAATCCCACGTAGGTCACCCACAAATGATCAGAAATGAGCTGCAATAAAATGTTTTATTATTTGTGTGGGGGGATTACTAATTGGGAAGACAATGTATATTTCTATGCATGGCCAGACTGTTGTGTAACGGTTTCCTGTGTGGTGCTGAGCTGGGAAAACAAGAGCTGAAAAATAACTGTAAGGGAAAGATGTCCATATGTAAAACTGTTGAAAGGTCAATTCCATTGTACAAATTACATGTGCATTCAGAAAAAAGCCGGACGGCACACCCTGCACGGACTCTGTTATCAGCAACAAGAAAGGACGATAAGTAGTACCCTTGTACTAGTGGCACTTGGACAAAATGCACAAAAAGGAACAGAAATATTAGTATGAGAACATTAAAAGTTATGATTTTATTGCTCAATTACCATTAAAATGCCTTTTGCAAGGCTGAAATAGCTATACACAATCAAAATCATATTGTAATTAATAAAGATTCAAAATCCAGAGTCAGAAATAAATAAAAGATAGCGTACAGGCTAGCTCATAAATCCAGCTCCGAATGACAACTAATACAGGGGTGTGCAACATTTTCTGGGGGGCGGAGGCCCCGTGCTCTTCCCCAAAGCATTTAAATGAAATGCCGGGAGAGTGCACGCGGGGTCTCTGTATGCCTCACTTACCTTGTCTTCGGAGGCTTATGGCAATGACGTTTGCGCACCCCTGCAGTAATACACACAATAAATAAGGGATATAGACAAACAAATGCCGAGATTTAAAAAAATCCTATTAGCAGATAATACCACGTATCAGATACATGAAATATTAATGCTAAAACTCCTTTATCTATGTGTGTGTTAGGGTCTGTTCTCCATCATTCCCGGCATTACGAAATACAGAGGGCATCATTTTACTGCCAGCACCGAGTGAAGCAGTCTGTATAATGGTCAGGAGCCGCTGCTCAACTGGATGAGTTTTCCAGTTTAGTTGAGAGAAATCAGCAAACTATACATACAGCACAATATATTGCATTGCAGACATGCTCTTACTATACACATGCATGGGGGGTTGGGGGAGGAAGAAATCCTAATGCGTATTACCTTTGGGTCAACTTCTGCAAGAACATCATTGAGGACCTGTAACAGCTGCATCGGCTCCAACGAGTCAAATGTTATCAAATTGTAATTCTTCTTAAACGGCTCATTGTTGAGCTTTTCAACAATGAATTTAAGTTGGTTGCTCATTTTGATTGCAGAAACAAGATCTAGCTTGGGGGAGAAAAAAAGTTAATTTATCAATTACCACGATACAAAAAGCTTCCAAGAACAAAAATACGCACATCAAAAAATTGCAGTAGCTGAATGAGAATAGGTGCACTCACATACCCACACTAAGCGTCTCAGGTACCCGGAAAGTTTGCCCAATACAGGGAGGTGAACTGAATATAAACAAATTCTCCAAGAAGAGAAAGACCGGCAGCCCAGAGGTCATGAAAAAGGGATATTGTTTATTCCAAACGAATTATTAGTTTGGAATAAACAATGTCCTTTTTTCAAGACCTCTGGACTGCCGGTCTCTCTCTCTACTTGGAGAATATGTTTATATTCATAAAGCAAATAAAAATATCACTTGAGAGCACATTCACATGTCTCAGACAGGTCCGCAACCCTGCAGCCGGGGATTCTGGGAAATGACATGTAAATGAGCACACAGTGTCACCTTTATATTCATAAAAATTTGTAGTCATAATAAAAAGAAACAGTTGACCTGAATTCTGCAGGATGCCGTTTGCGCACAGGGCAGATCGCATCCAAGATCTAACCAGGAACCTTAAGGCTGCGTCCCCGCTAGCGCTGAGCGGGCGGCGCTTGGCGAGGTGACTTGCATATAAATATATATGCAAGTCCCCGCTCACGCGATGTGCGCATGCACACACGCTCACCGGCGCTCTGCGCTTACATAAACAAATTTTTCTGACTTACAAGCGCGCTCAGCTTCTCCTGCATCGTCCCCTCCCTCTCCCCCACGCGAGCGCTTGCGAAATTTTAAAGGACAACCAGCACTCATGCTTGGAGAGCTCTCCAAGCATGAGCAAGCTCAGCGCCAGCGGGGACAAAGTCATTTTGTCCGTGCAGAGGCGCGCTGAGGCTCAGGGAAAGCTGTGCTTTCCCTGGCCTTACACAGCGCCGTCCGTGGGCGTGTCGGGGGCGGGCCAGTAACATCACAGAGCTGGTTCGTCCTCATTGGGCGAACCGCTCACGTGACCAGCCCTGCGCTCCGGCGAGCGCCAAATCTGAAAACTTGGTGAGACACACGCTTCCGCAAGCCCCTGCTAAAACCGCTCTCATTGCGGCTGCAGGGGCTCAGTGCCGAGTGTGAGCCGGCTCAACCTTGCTCACACTACTATGTCCTTGGCCTTAGGCCTGGGCCAGGCTCCCTGCTGGCGTGCTGAGGTGCAGGGAAAGCGGGTGCTTTCCCCGGCCTTGCGGTTGCTTACCGCACGCGCTGTCAGCGGGCCGGGGCGGGCCGGGGGCGGGCCAGTGACATCACAGAGCTGGTTCGCCCTCATTGGGCGAACCGCTCACGTGACCGGCCTGTCGCGCCGGCAAGCGGGGGAATTTTAAATTCCCCTAAGACCTACGCTTCCGCGCGCTTGAGGAAGCGTAGGCGAGCCCCTACTAAAGCCGCTCTAATTGCGGCTGTAGGGGCTCAGTGCTGAGCGGGAGCGCGCCTCAGCGCGCTTCCGCAAGCAAGCACTAAACATGGCCCCAGCCTTACAAGGCAACACTTCTAGGACTGCAGTCATTAATCATCACGTTATATGTCAATAAAGCAAATATTGCTGATGCAGAAAGGGAGATTACAACTCCAGTCCTCAAGCCAACCAACAGGTCAGGTTTTCAGGATATCCCTGCTTCAGCACAGATGGTGCAGTCAAAGTCTGAGCCACCTGTGCCGCAGCAAGGATATCCTGAAAACCTGACCTGTTGGGAGGCAGCTTGAGGACAGGAGTTGAGCGCCCCTGGGTTCACCCCTTTGCTGCAAGGTGTCTGCGTGTCAGCTCCTTGTCACCTTGGGCAAATGACATCCTCTCCTTGTGCCTCAGGCACCACAATTAGATTGCAAGAACCGCAGGGCAAGTACGTAGTGTGCCAGCAGAGCTCTATGTATAGCGCCGCGTACACTGTCAGCACCATACAAGAATATTACAATTATTATTATTAATATATGCCAATGTAACAGCGCAGAGTAAAGCACTGCTGGCCCCCCATTATAACCCTTTGGGGGCGCCTCCAGCAGGAGAAAAGGTCACTGACCTTTAATACAGACCCCAATAATAGTAATTGTGAAACCCCCTCAGCGCGGAAGTCCAGGGGATCCCGATTAAAAGATCATTAAATAACCGGACCTCGCAGCCGAACAGTCCGAGTCCCAGTCCCGGTCCGCGAGTCCCAGTCCCAGTACGCCCCCAGCAAAACAGAGATCCCGAGCACCACAAGAAGCCGTTAGACGGTTACCTAGGAGACGCTGGCTGCAGCAGGACGTCACTTCCGGGGCTCGCAGGAAGTGTGAAGGGAGGAGTCAAGTGAGAGGTCTGCAGTGTTCCCGGATGTTGGGTGCGCCCTCACTGCGTCACCCTCTGATGGCGCGGATCCTTGGGGTGAACGCTAGTCCTGTGCTGCACCCTGGCGGGGAGGTGGTAATGTTCCGCTTCTACCCAGACACCCCCCATATATTGTGTGCAGTGCGTGGTAATGGGGTACCTACCCTCCCATGGTGACCCAGTGCCTACCCTCCCATGGTGACCCAGTGGGGTACCTACCCTCCCATGGTGACCCAGTGGGGTACCTACCCTCCCATGGTGACCCAGTGGGGTACCTACCCTCCCATGGTGACCCAGTGGGGTAATTGGGTTTCATTGTCATCGAGCTCTGACACTGAGACGGCAGTCTCTCTTACTCACTAGAATAAGGCAGTATCATTCAACTAGAAGGCAGTCTCACTCACTGAAAGGCTGTCTTACGTAAAACGCAGTCTTAAACAACTAGCAAGCAGTCCCACTCACTGAAAGGTAGCTTTACTCAACTAGTAAGCAGTCTCATTCAAGTAGAACGCAGTCTCATTCACTGAAAGGTAGCTTTACTCAACTAGTAAGCAGTCTCATTCACTGAAAGGAGGCTTTACTCAAGTAGAAGGCAGTCTCATTCACTGAGTCATAAACAAACAGTCATAAACAAATAGCAAGCATCCCACTCAATGAAAGGTAGCTTTACTCAAGTAGAAAGCAGTCTCACTCTGGGTGGCATCCTCAGCAATTTATGGTCCTCCCATTCTTCGAAAATAGTCTCATTCATTTGAAAGCAGCTACAGTCATAAGAATGCAATGTAACTTTTTCTAAGACATTCCCGTGGTCTCACTCAGAATATGGTCTCATTCATTGGCAAGCAGTCTTACTCACTGGAAGTCAGTCTCACTAATTAGAAAGCAATATAACTCATTGGAAGGCAGTCTCAATTATTGGAAAGCAGTCTCACTTATTGGAAGGCAGCCTCACTTGTTAGAAAGCCATCTTACTCATTGGAAGGCGGTCTCGCTCATTGGATGGCAGTCTCGCTTATTGGAAGGCGGTCTCACTTATTAGAAAGCAGTAAATAATATATAGAAAGTGGTACTTTGTTACTCACAAATGTCTTGATAAGGTATTCTCTCACTGGTGCTCACGCTTTGTTAATCTTGGCATCTCAAAGCTGGATCCAAAGGTTTACAAATGATAGCAATTGTGAAGGATGCACACAGGAATCAGAACTGTAAAAAGCTTACTTTGTTTTAATTTATTAGCAGAGCAGGTACAATCATAGTGTGACGTTTCAGGGCACAAACGCTCTTTCCTCAGACCCTACCCCTGTATTAACACTGAAAAGCACATATAAATACCCCTAGGGGTAGGGTGACCAGATGTCTCCGTTTAGCCGGGACAGACCCGGATTTTAGGACTCTGTCCTGACTTTTTGGGGTGTTGTCACAGTTTTCTATCCCGCTTGCTGCGCATGTGTAATTGCATGGGCGACCGGCAAGCTCCAATAGCGCATGACCGTCTGGCAAACGCCATTTGCGCATGCACAGTCGGCAAGTGCCGATTGCGGATGAGCAACCGGCAAACACAGTTCACGCATGTGCAGTCGGCAAGTGCCGATCGCGCATACGCACGAACAGCCAGCAAGTGCTGGTCGTGCATGTGCGGTTATCAAGGCAATTCGCGCATGCGCAGTCGGCGTGCAGCGTTCGCGCATGCGCAGCCGACCGGCGTCGACTGCTCATGCGTAACATTTGTCCCGGTTTTTGCCGGGACATATATGGTCACCCTACCTAGGAGGTGAATTACTCACCAACTTCCACCACCTGTGACACATGCAGGGGAGCTGTTCCAACGTCCGCACTTTCCGATCAGCGTCTGACATCATCGCGCACCACAGCATCGGCCGACGCACGTCATGCGGTGACGCGATGATGTCATGTAACCAAGCAACATGGAGCAGGAAATACAAAAAATCACAGGTACACTGGAGCTGGTTTCTAAGGTCTGGCTCTGCACCTTATATGTACAGAGCCTGTATACATAGGGTGGCCATATTTGTCCTGAGAAAAACCGGGGCGAATGGCGTGCGCGAACAACGAGCGCCGACTGCTCATATGATGGGCGCTTTCCTGGTGCATATGTGCGAGTGGCCGGTAAACACCGATCGTGCATGCACGGTTGGCAAGTGCCAATGGCACATGCGTTTCCAGCGCCGATAAAAACAGGGGCAGTGGCCAGAAAAGTCAGGACCCGGCACAAACGGCTAAAAACCGGGACACCCTATGTACACAGAAATTCCACATGCAGATAGCTTGACTGCTACCAAAAGATCTCTGCAGATAAGCACATTACCGGAGCCACTGATTGAATTTACACTTACACTCCTCAAAACTATTTTGACTAAAAATTATTTCAGATATAATAGAGTCTACTATGAACAAGGGCAGGGAACAACGATAGGGGCAAACATGGCGCCAACATTTATTTATGGCAGACTACATGTACTTTTAATAACATAGAATACTCGGGCAATAGCCACACATGGAGGCGTTATATCGATGACGTATTCATGGTGTGGATAAGAGATGAGGATAAGTTAACACAATTCTATTTAAATGCTTGTCTTGAAACTATTAGTAATAGTAAAGAGACGGTCAATTTTCTGGACGTGATGGTTTCTGTCACAGGAAATAAGTTGATCGCTGATCTTTATGTGAAAGAAACAGATAGTAATAGTTTATTGCAGGCAGACAGCTTCCATCCGCATGGGTTAAAAACAGGGCTACCATTTAGCCAACTCTTACGAGACAAGCGGATTGTGAATGATCCTGAACTATTACCCAAACGTGCGGCAGCAACTTCCAGCGCTCGCAAGCGTCCGGGCATTAACCGGGCACGGTATCCCTATTGAAGGCAACAATATCCATTGCAGTTTTCACAGCTTGCCTAGTTTAGTCTAGTTACATGCCACCTCTCACCGATTTAAAACAATTACCAGTCCCATAGGCTTT
Organism: Ascaphus truei; assembly: GCF_040206685.1. Lineage (NCBI taxonomy): Eukaryota > Metazoa > Chordata > Amphibia > Anura > Ascaphidae > Ascaphus > Ascaphus truei. The sequence continues at coordinate 6,734,369 of NC_134495.1, forward strand.
CATAGGGTCCCACCAATAAAAATATTTTTCCTCTTTTTTTAAATGCCATTTTCCAGTTCATGAATCCCACTGTTTTTTGTCCTTGAAGGGTGACGTTTCTGCTGTTATCTGTAGAGTATCCCAAAGTAAAAAGAAAATGTCGGTCAGAAATATTATTTTCATTGTTATATTTTAACTTAATGGTATTTAAAAAGTCATTGTTTATATTTTTGGCACACTGGGTGATGGAGCTGGTGAGAGGGTGCAGCCCCGGTCTCCTTGTTGGCTAAAGCTGATATACAGTAGATCCACTTTTCGCCTGTTCACCTGGCATTTTAACCATTTGTTGTGAGTTCAGGAAGGGGGGTTTTGTTAACCCTTGTTTGCGGTGATGTTCCATTTCCTGTTGTTATTTGTAGCTTTTTAGTTCATTTTTTGATTGGTTGGGTGGTTCTGAGGCTGCTCTTATTTAACTAATAGGAGCTAAGGAAAATGATCTGGGTGGCTCAGTTGGCCAGAAAAATGACGTGAAAGCAGTTGCAGTCCATAGCGGGTCACCTAGCTATTCCCTGTAATGTTATGCCGGTGGGGCGTGTCTTTATCCGGAGGCTAGCTGTGACGTCGGCAGGCATTTAGAAGCCACATCACTTCATCAGGGTTAGATAGCAATGAGGGATACTTGACAGATTGGCAAGTGCTCTTGGACTCATATAATGGCAGGGCGCCGTGACTTGAGCCAGAGGTGACTAGCAACATGCTGGAATTCTTTATCGATGCAGCACACTTACGGCAGACCGGTAGGATTCAGCCTTATTTCAGGGGGTGCTGGTGTGTGCGAAAAGATGGTGAGACACGTGGGTGGAGGTAGGACTGATAAGGAACGTAACGTTTTTTTGACTTGTTTCCGGGTGGGGGGGGGGGGGGTCGTTGAGCTTTGGGTCCAGCAACTTGCTAATAATAGCAAGGTTTTTTTAATTCAGACAACATGGGTGTAGTTTCCGAAATTGGGTCGTCACCTAGTTTGTCCCATTTCTTGCACTTGTTGAAGGAGATTTGTTTTGATTTGTCTGTGTTTTAACATACATTTTAGCGCTAAGCCTGTGCACGGTGTGTTTAACGACATTGTTGATTCGCTGTCTTTTTACTGTAAGATCTCTTTATTCAGGATATGTGGTGAGTTGTGACTGTCCCGATCCTGGATTTAGAAGAGGGATGTGCTCAGGGAAGGATTTGTTGGCCCTGCCGAAGTGGCTAACTTACATCTTAGTCCGAATGGCCCGAATTCCTGGTTGGGTTTGGGAATCTGGTTGGCGAGGATCTCCGTATTGGAGGCTATAGTAGCCGAGGGAAGTGCCGGGCTTCCAGAACTATTGCGGATCAGGAAGTTCCTGGAGGAATCCAGGGGTTAGCCGAGACCTGTCATTGTCAAGAAACATTGGATATTTTAGGGGGAAGGGGGCATGACTGGAGGGTCGAGTCCAGACCACAAAGGGCTTTGTGTATGGGCGAAGGGGTTAAGTGGGATCTGGAGTGGGGTACAGCAGGGGGGCGCAAACTTTTTTCCCTGCGCCCCCCTGCCGGCTGTCCCCTCACTCCCGCGCCCCCCCCAACCCCAACTTACCCTCGCACCGGCGTAATGACGTCACGTTGCCATAGCAACGTGACGTCACATGACCTCGCAGCGTCATTTTGACGCCACGTTGCCATGGCGACGCCGGGAGGAAGCCGCCGGAGCCACGGGTAAGTATGGTTTACAGAGGCCCTGCAGCTCCCCCGGCACTTAATTTAAGTGCCTTCGGGAAGCGCGCGGGGCCTCTGTAAACCCCGCGCCCCCCGTCGGCAGTCTCGCGCCCCCCCTGGGGGTCGCGCCCCACAGATTGCGCACCGCTGGGGTACAGGACGGCAAGAGAAGAGGGAACCACACGGGGGGTATAAAGCAGGCCCCCGCGGCCTCCCGTGTACCACTGACGTTTCTGCAGTCCCTCCATCTTGGCGTTTTATAAAATTGTGCAATAAACAGCTGGTGGGGTGCACTCAACCTGACAAACCCAAGGGAGAGACGTATAACAGGTATATGGGAATCAGACATTTGGTTGCGGCTGTCCAAGTCTCCGCTGGCATTCGGCCACAAAGGACCCTCTACCGCTGGACACTCAGCCACCGACCGCGTAGTCAAGGTAAATTAATTTAAGGGTTAATTTAGCGGTATGGGTAGAGCGGGTTAAGGATAGGGGTTTTAGGGTAAGGTGTTAGGTTTTTAGGGTAGGGAATTAGGGTAAGGGGTTTATGGTTTTTAGGGTAGGGGATTAGGGTAAGGGGTTATGGTTTTTAGGGTAGGGTTTCTTGAACTTGCTGGGATTCCATTTGTTTATCAAGGTGTTTATCAAGGTAAGTCCCGAACCCTAGTCCTTATCCCAAAAACCCTAATCTTAACCCCTAATACTAACGCTACCCCCTACCCTAAATACCGTAACTCTTTACCCTAACCCCCTACCCTAACCGCTAAAACCCCTAACATAATCCCCCTACCCTAACCGCTAAAACTCCTAACATAATCCCCCTACCCTAACCGCTAAAACCCCTAACGTTATCCCCCTACCCTAACTGCTAAAACCCCTAAAGTTATCCCCTACCCTAACCGCTAAAACCCCTAAAGTTATCCCCCTACCCTAACTGCTAAAAACCCTAAAGTTATCCCCCTACCCTAACCGCTGAAACCCCTAAAGTTATCCCCCTACCCTAACCGCTAAAACCCCTAAAGTTATCTCCCGAACCTTATTGTAGAAGCAGCCGGTCGTGGATTGGCCCTTTGCGGCCAAACCCCGGCGGGGACTTGGTCACGGCGAGACGGCCGCCACCCCATGTCCCGTTCCGCAGCCCTGACGTCCGTCGCGTAATCACTTAAGGCCTCGTTCAAGGTGCTGGCTTCGGGGGCAGGGCGTGCTGACGTGCGTGCTGCCGTGAGCAACAAAGTATTCAATTTGAATACTTATTGTCAGGGTAGCTACTGCCCTGCCTCCGAAGCCAGGAGTTGCCGCTGACGACAGCTTCAGTAAACGAAAATTTCGTTTCTTGGAGCTGAAGCAGCGTCACGGGGACCAAGGCAGCCAATGAAATCATTCTTCAGAATGATTTCATGGCTGCAGCTTGGATACTTTACCCTGCCGCCTGTAGCCCCGCCCCCTCCCCAACGCTGAAAAGTCTGCTGGGAGATAATCACATGTCGCCCAGCAAACTCCCAGCACTGCCTCCCGCACGCAACCCCTCCGAGTCCTCAGCTGGCTCCCTGAACGAGCCCTAATAACTCTTTCAGTGCTCACGCATTGTGCCGCAGAGCCCTCTGACACCAAAATGACTTAATTGATGGGAGAGTTTCCACCATGAGTCATGCATCTCTCTGCAAAAGTTGTACAAATCTGTGTCTTTAATTGGTGGGGTTTATGGGAGGGCAGAGGAAAGATGCAGCAGCCCTTGCTGAGAGTGCCTGAAAGTGCATGTGCAAACAGTCTGTACAAGGGAGCGGGCAGTGTGGCTTTCTTTGCCCTCTGCCTCAGTTCTGCAACTTAGTTTCAGTATAGCAGCTATCACAGAAGAAGCAGATACTGCTGCAGCCTGAGCCCTGCAGCCTGAGCCCTGCAGCCTGCGCCCTGCAGCCTGCGCCCTGAGCCCTGCAGCCTGCGCCCTGAGCCCTGCAGCCTGAGCCCTGCAGCCTGAGCCCTGAGCCCTGCAGCCTGAGCCCTGCGCCCTGCAGCCTGCGCCCTGCAGCCTGCAGCCTGCGCCCTGCAGCCTGAGCCCTGCAGCCTGAGCCCTGCAGCCTGCGCCCTGAGCCCTGCAGCCTGAGCCCTGCAGCCTGAGCCCTGCAGCCTGAGCCCTGAGCCCTGCAGCCTGAGCCCTGCAGCCTGCGCCCTGCAGCCTGCGCCCTGCGCCCTGCAGCCTGAGCCCTGCAGCCTGCGCCCTGATTCTGCGGCTGCTGAGGCTGGTCAGGCTCTAATGTCATCATAATGACCCGCGAAAGTCCATCTTCGGGGACCGGAGCAGGTTGTTTTTCCTATAAAACGAACAAAGAGGTTCGCATAGAAAGCCAGTGCCTTGGGATCACCTACTACATCCTAATTGCGCTGTTAATACTAGTCTTGGGGTGAGTATAGACAGAAATACGTTTATTTCAAGTACCCGCGTGTTTCCGGCACTTTGCTTGTTGTTCGAGTGTTCAGTGACTGGTTCGGAGGGAAGACATGTGCCACATTGTAGCACCTGTTAAAGCAGCAAAACACGTGACATCTTATATGCTTGTTTGTTTGTTTTACAATAGACTAGCTGAGAGCCCCGGCGTTGCCCGGGATGTGTGTGGTGTGGGTGTGGCATTTGGGTGGGGAGTGGTCCACGCGGCCCATGGCGGTGTGCGGTGGTACTGCTGCTGTGGCTGTACTGATGGTGATTGTATCGGTGTGCTGATTTGGGAGGGTTTGGTGCTGATGTGGGGGTGCGGATGTGGGTGTGCCGATGGGGGAGGTGCAAAGGTGGCGATGTGTGGGTGCTGATGGGGGCTGAGAATGGCGGGGAGCCGAGAATGCCAGTGTGCTGGGGGGGCATGGGATACCGGTGTGCTGATGTGGTAGTGCTGGGGATAGTGTGTGTGTGTATACATGTTTGTGTGTATACATTGTATGTGTGTGTGTATATACATGTGTGTGTGTGTGTATGTGTACATGTGTGTGTATACATGTGTGTGTGTATACATGTGTGTGTATGTATACATGTGTGTAGGTGGAGGTGGTGGGGAAGGGGGTGAGGTGGTGGGGAGGTGGTGGGAAGGGGGGGGAGGGGGGGAAGGGAGGGCGGGAAGGGGAGGGAGGGGGAGGGGGGGGTGGAGGGAAGGGGGGGTGGAGGTGGTGGGAAGGGGGGTGGAGGTGGTGGGAAGGGGGGGGAGGTGGTGGGAAGGGGGGGGGGAGGTGGTGGGAAGGGGGGGAGGTGGTGGGGGGGAAGGGGGGGAGGTGGTGGGGAGGAGGGGGGAAGGGGGTGAGGTGGTGGGGAGGAGGGGGGAAGGGGGGGAGGTGGTGGGAAGGGGGGGGAGGTGGTGGGGAGGGGGGAGGTGGTGGGGAGGGGGGAGGTGGTGGGAAGGGGGGGGAGGTGGTGGGGAGGGAGGGGGGAAGGGGGGGGGAGGTGGTGGGGGGGAAGGGGGGGAGGTGGTGGGGGGGAAGGGGGGGAGGTGGTGGGGAGGAGGGGGGGAGGTGGTGGGGAGGAGGGGGGAAGGGGGGGAGGTGGTGGGAAGGGGGGAGGTGGTGGGGGGAAGGGGGGGAGGTGGTGGGAAGTGGGGGTGGGAGGTGGGGGGGGAGGAAGGGGGGAGGTGGTGGGGAGGAAGGGGGGAGTTGGTGGGGAGGAAGGGTGGGAGGAGGGGGAAAGGGAGGGGGGAAGGGGGGGAGGTGGTGGGGAGGAGGGGGGAAGGGGGGGAGGTGGTGGGAAGGGGGGAGGTGGGGGGAAGGGGGGGGGAGGTGGTGGGAAGGGGGGGAGGTGGTGGGAAGGGTGGGAGGTGGTGGGAAGGGGGGAGGGGGGTGGAGGGGGGAAGGGGGGGGAGGTGGTGGGGAGGAGGGGGGAAGTGGTGGGAAGGGGGGGTGGTGGGAAGGGGGGGGGTGATGGGAAGGGGGGGAGGAGGTGGGGAGGGGGGGTAGGTGGTGCGAAGGGGGGGAGGTGGAGGGGAGGTGAAGGGGGTGGGGGGTGGAGGGGAGGTGAAGGGGGGGTGGAGGGGAGGTGAAGGGGGGGGGGTGGAGGGGAGGTGAAGGGGAGGTGAAGGGGGGGTGGAGGGGAGGTGAAGGGGGTGGAGGGGAGGTGAAGGGGGAGGGTGGAGGGGAGGTGAAGGGGGGGGGGGTGGAGGAGAGGTGAAGGGGAGGTGAAGGGGAGGTGAAGGGGGGGTGGAGGGGAGGTGAAGGGGGTGGAGGGGAGGTGAAGGGGGAGGGTGGAGGGAGGTGAAGGGGGGGTGGAGGGAGGTGAGGTGAAGGGGTGTGTGGGGAGGTGAAGGCCGCTCCCTCAGCCGTCCAGCAGCTCCCACGTGGATGTGAGGCGGGAGGCAGCTTGTTGTGGCCGCTCCCCCGCTGTGTCCCGGGCGCTCGCTCCTCCGCTGACTGTAGCGGCGGGGAGGGGGTGGAGGGGAGGTGAAGGGGGGTGAGGGGTGGGTGAGTGGAGGTGAAGGGGGGTGAGGGGTGGGTGAAAGGGGGTGAGGGGAGGTGAAGGCCGCTCACTCACCCGTCCGGAAGCTCCCACGTGGATGTGAGGCGGGAGGCAGCTTGTTGTGGCCGCTCCCCCGCTGTGTCCCGAGCACTCGCTCCCCCGCTGTGTCCCGGGCACTCGCTCCCCCGCTGTGTCCCGGGCACTCGCTCCCCCGCTGACTGTAGCGGCGCCGGGGGGGGAGGGGGTGGAGGGGAGGTGAAGGGGGGTGAGGGGTGGGTGAGTGGAGGTGAAGGGGGGTGAGGGGTGGGTGAAAGGGGGTGAGGGGAGGTGAAGGCCGCTCACTCACCCGTCCGGAAGCTCCCACGTGGATGTGAGGCGGGAGGCAGCTTGTTGTGGCCGCTCCCCCGCTGTGTCCCGGGCACTCGCTCCCCCGCTGTGTCCCGGGCACTCGCTCCCCCGCTGACTGTAGCGGCGCGGGGGGGGGGGGGGAGCTGAAAGCGCGGGAAACAGGGAGACACAGGGAGAGGAGGAGGTGCGCGCGGGTGTGGAGGCTGATGTTCGGGGAGGAAGAGGCGGAGGCTCCGGGACCGGCGGGTATGTGAGCCCCACCCCCCGGGTTATACATGCCCCACCCCCCGGGTTATACATGCTGCTAATGTACACCCCCCCCCCCTACTGTGTGTGTGTTCCTGTGTGTGTGTCCCTGTGTGTGTGTGTCCCTGTGTGAGTGTGTGTCCCTGTGTGTGTGTGTGTTCCTGTGTGTGTGTTCCTGTGTGTGTGTCCCTGTGTGTGTGTCCCTGTGTGTGTCCCTGTGTGTGTCCCTGTGTGTGTCCCTGTGTGTGTCCCTGTGTGTGTGTGTGTTTGTGTCCCTGTGTGTCCTTTGGCCCGTCACTCCGCCTCAGGCCAATGAGAGGTGTGCGGGGGCGGGCCAAGGGACCAATCAGATTTCCCCTAGGGACACCGGACATCCAGGCAGGCAGGCAGGCAGGCAGGCAGGCATACAGTGCTTTCACTAATATAGTATAAGATCATATCTGTAGTATTAGATAATACTTAGTGCAATTTTTTTTAAATTATTATTATTCAAGTCTAAATGCCATATTTAATAAGTTTGAAAGCATCCTTTGATTTCTATAGCAGGCTTTAGCCAACCCCCCCAGGAGTGCAAGATATTTGCAACACTTTGTGGTAATTTGTTGTCAATGCTCCCTGCAGTTAGAGCTGCAAACTGTAACAATAGATAATGTTACCTTGGTAATATCAGGATACATTGTAGCTGCTGAGTTACACAGACTGGAGGATTTGATTGTAACTGAAAGGTGGCCATTATGTTAGGCACACAATCAAGAAATAAAGGGGCAATGTAATATTGGTGCCTGCTCTAACAAGCTCACTGCTTGTGAGGAAGGGGGGGAGGGGTCCGACAGTATATGGAGTTTATTTATTTATTTTGAATGTAGAGAGCGTGTAGGAATTAGGGAGGACACGCTTCCCAGACCTACCGAGAACATATAGGTTGTAGGTGAGTTTATTTTAGGGGTTCTATGAAAGGGGGTGCTCAGTGCAGGAGCGCGCGTGGGAAGGGAAGAGATCTCGCACCTTTCCCTGTTTTGAATGTTGGCGAGTTGATTTGGGTAACGTGTATTGTGTCACAGCGCCGGGGCAGCCTTGCTGGGTGGGTTGGATGGGTCAAGCAAAAAGCTATAGGGAGTTTAAGTAGGGCGTGGAGGCACAAGGAACTGAGACGGAGGAGGTCAACAGTTCTTGTTTAAGGGGTGCGCTAAGGTTATGCACCCCTTACTGGGGGTCAGCCAGAGTAATGGCCGGATGTGTAAGGATAGGTTAGAAGGGGTATCCAGCAAGGACTTATGTTATATGTATATGCAAGGACTTATGTTATATGTTATTTTAATCTTCGGGCCAATAGGAAGCTACAACGGGTGGCTTTGGGCTTTCCTATTGGCTCGCATCACGCGGGAGAGTTTAACCACCATTTGTGTTTCCCCTGGAGGGGACTGGAACTGGCTACTTTTACAGGCAAGCATCAGGGGGTCCCTGGGGCTGAAAGTAGCACATTCCAGTGTTGGGGACCGCACGGTTCAGCTTTAGGGACCCCACGGTTCCCCAACGTGGTAAAAAACAAGTGGTTGACAAAATTGGACAGGGGGACCCGGCTGCTTTAGGAAATTTGCAAGACTGAAAAGTTTGTTCAAATACTATTTTGTCATTCGCAAAGGAATAAAACGTCTCTACGTTTCCCCCACGCATGCATATCTCACCCCTCTGGCAGTGAAGGGGTTAATCGGATGGGGGGAGGATTCATGTGCAGCGGCGGATTAGAAGACCCGCCACCCCAAGGCACTTACATGTGGCGCCCTCCTTCTCCTTCCGAATCGCAGAGTCAAATGACGCCGCGGACGTCACCAATGTGCCGTCACGTGCTGTCGCGTTGCCATGGTAACGCGAGGTCATGCCATCGCTACGAGACACCATGTGACATCACATTGGTGACGTCCGCGGCGTCATTTCACGCTGTGATTCGGAAGGAGGAGTGCGTCAGCGAGGAGGCGGCCGCCACTTGTAAGCGCCTTCCCATCAGGCCCGAGAGCGAAGCAAATGTATACGAGGGCGGACATTTTTGGCGCCCCAAAATGTTGCTTCCCTAGGCCCAGGCCTAACGGAAATCCGCTACAGATAATGTGTCCGCATTTTGATTTCCCCTGGTGCTTGTTCCGCGCCCGTCACGGGGAACGCAGGTTTCCTGGTGAGGAAATAGTACAAGGATACGTTCTTTTTAAATTCCTTATTTTATTTCATCGCCTGCAGTGTGATCGTGATTACTGCTAAGGGCTATCAAAAAAAGGTGCCGCCTATCAGTTCCGTCCACACGAAGGTAAAAGGGGTCGCAGACGCCGATTCCCGGATCTGGGACACTGCGGAATATACTATTCCATCCCAGGTGAGTCACGTCGCATTAAACAGGTGTGGTTTAACCTGCAATTCTGTGAAAGGGGCATTGGTGGCTCCATGAAAAAAAAGATTCTGTTATAGCAGATATTTAATAATTTCATCCAAAAGCTGATTGGAGGGTGGCTCTTCCTATCTTGTTGAAGCTCACCCCCTCCCATATTTAAGTGGTTAAAAGCTCACTCCATAGCATCTCCCACTCTCAGGGGAACTTGCTTGCTTGCAGTGTGATTGTGACAATCTAATACAGAGTGCTTTTCCTGGTAATGTACAGGTTAACAAAAGCTTCAATCAGACTTAGAACTACAGTGTACTGTATACAACTAATTTTGACAGATTTATTATAAATCATTCTTCCTGGCAATGCACAGGTTATTAAGAATTTATATTAGTGTTAGGGACCCTTGAGATGTGGTCTGCCGTGCAGTTGGCTCAGGCGCTCACAACATTTTGGCCAAAATGTTAAACTAAAAGACCATTTTATTTAATAGATATCTATACATATATATTTCGGCACCGTGTATAGGTTTCACTGGATGTGCACTGAGCTCTGTCTGTGTTTCATGTTCTGTCTCTGGTTTTAAATATATATTGCCATGCTCAGTAGCACTCATCTGTGACACTTATATGCTTATATATATGTTGTGGTTATTTTGGGGGTTCAATATGAGCTTGCAGGTGTCCTTTATGTTTTAGTTAGTGATAGAGTTAGCTAGTAAGATAAGTGTTAGTGAGGCATATAGGTTTAGTGTTAGGAATGAGATGTGTGTGTATTTGTTAATTTCCGGTAATTCATTCATTGTGTTCGGCAGCGAGAGGCAGATTTTTCCGCCACATACCCATTGCCCCCGTTGCATATCCACAATGACCAGCACCTCGGTATTGCCAAATGCCGAGAGTAAACAAGCGAAAGAAGAACGGGAATCTGGTCCCCAATAATAATTTCCCATTTTATTGTGATTCATTAAAAAAAAAAACACAAAATCCATTTGCCACGGAGATAAAATCCTACAAATAGCGTTTCGTGATCCAGTTCCGTCTTTCACTTGTATGTCCTTAGCAGGCTGAAAAGCACTGCGTTAACCCCTTGCTTTCATGTCATATTTGTGAACATCAGGTAAGGGTTTTAACTCTTTGAGTGCCGGGAGAAGGGGGGTGGGGCACCTTCAGTCCCACTTTGCTAAAACGCGCAGGGTTATTCTGACGTAGTTTAGTGCGTGGGAATTCTCGTTAGGAATGACTTGGGTAATTACTATATCCCTTGCAGTCAGCTCACCGGGACATGATGTAGGCCAAAGTAACGCTGGCGTGTGCCGACATGCTGCGGTTTTGAAGTACAGTAGCAGTTCATCTTCAATATGACACATGTCTTAGGATGAAAGCGAGTTGGTTCTGCGCAGGAAGGCATGTCGGTCGGTATGAGAGGCGTCACAGGCTCGTGCTTCTTACCAGCTATGGAGGAAGGCATATTGCATCTGCATTCACTAACTCAGGGGCGCTCAGCGCCAGTCCTCCAGAACCCCCAACAGGTCAGGTTTTCAGGCTATCCCAGCTTTAGCATAGGTGGCTCAGTCTTCAACTGAGCCTCTGATTGAGCCATCTGTGCTGAAGCAGAGACTGATTGAGAGATCCTGAAAACTTGACCTGTTGGGGTATCTTGGGATCTGGAGTTAAGAATCCCTGATCTAGACTACATTGAATATTTTAAATTTAAATAAAGAAATATGGTAGGTAAAAAACATTTCTCCCTCTCCCAGTTAGTATTACTGCCCCATTCCTAATAATTTCAAAGTCACTATATAAAGTTTCTTGTTAATCCCTAAAATAATTGTGCCACAAGTCAGTACCTGTGAGTTCCTACACAAGAATAGCCCTGCCTATTATATACTAGCTATAAGTAGCCGGCTTTGCACGTGTTGCAGTACTCTGGAGTCATCTTTTCCATTGCAGACGGAAAACTGTGAATCAATCGATAATGGCGCCCTCTTTAACCCGATCAATAATTCCACCTTCCAGTGAGTGAGGCTGCACCCCCAGTCACTGAGACTCCCACCCCAACCCCACTCACAGACTCCTACACCAACCCGTCACTGAGAGCTCCACCCCAACCCCCACTCACAGACTCCTACACCAACCCGTCACTGAGACTCCCACCCCAACCCCCACTCACAGACTCCTACACCAACCCCCACTCATAGACTCCTACACCAACCCCCAGTCACTGAGACTCCCACCCCAACCCCCACTCAGACTCCTACACCAACCCCCCCTCACAGACTCCTACACCAACCCCAGTCACTGAGACTCCCACCCCAACCCCCACTCAGACTCCTACACCAACCCCCACTCACAGACTCCTACACCAACCCCCAGTCACTGAGACTCCCACCCCAACCCCCACTCACAGACTCCTACACCAACCCCCACTCACAGATTCCTACACCAACCCCCAGTCACTGAGACTCCCAACCCCCACTCACACACTCCTACACCAACCCCCCCTCACACACTCCTACACCAACCCCCAGTCACTGAGACTCCCACCCCAACCCCCACTCACAGACTCCTACACCAACCCCCACTCACAGACTCCCACCCCAACCCCCACTCACAGACTCCTACACCAACCCTCACTCAGACTCCTACACCAACCCCCACTCACTGAGACTCCCACCCCAACCCCACTCACACACTCCTACACCAACCCCCAGTCACTGAGACTCCAACCCCCACTCACAGACTCCTACACCAACCCCCAGTCACTGAGACTCCTACACCAACCCCCACTCACAGATTCCTACACCAACGCCCAGTCACTGAGACTCCAACCCCCACTCACAGACTCCTACACCAACCCCCAGTCACTGAGACTCCAACCCCCACTCACACACTCCTACACCAACCCCCACTCACATATTCCTACACCAACCCCCAGTCACTGAGACTCCCAACCCCCACTCACACACTCCTACACCAACCCCCACTCAGTCTCCTACACCAACCCCCAATCACTGAGACTCCCACCCCAACCCCCAGTCACTGAGACTCCCACCCCAACCCCCACTCAGACTCCCACACCAACCCCCAGTCACTGAGACTCCCACCCCAACCCCCACTCACAGACTCCTACACCAACCCCCAGTCACTGAGACTCCCACCCCAACCCCCACTCACAGACTCCTACACCAACCCCCAGTCACTGAGACTCCCAACCCCCACTCACACACTCCTACACCAACCCCCCACTCACATATTCCTACATCAACCCCCAGTCACTGAGACTCCTACACCAACCCCCAGTCACTGAGACTCCCACCCCAACCCCCAGTCACTGAGACTCCCACCCCAACCCCCACTCACAGACTCCTACACCAACCCCCACTCAGTCTCCTACACCAAACCCCCAGTCACTGAGACTCCCACCCCAACCCCCAGTCACAGACTCCTACACCAACCCCCACTCAGTCTCCTACACCAACCCCCAATCACTGAGACTCCCACCCCAACCCCCGTCACAGACTCCTACACCAACCCCGAGTCACTGAGACTCCCAACCCCCACTCACACACTCCTACACCAACACCCAATCACTGAGACTCCCACCCCAACCCCCACTCACAGATTCCTACACCAACCCCCAGTCACTGAGACTCCCACCCCAACCCCCACTCACAGACTCCTACACCAACCCCCCTCACACACTCCTACACCAACCCCCAGTCACTGAGACTCCCACCCCAACCCCCACTCACAGACTCCTACTCCAACCCCCCCTCACACACTCCTACACCAACCCCCAGTCACTGAGACTCCCAACCCCCACTCACATACTCCTACACCAACCCCCCCTCACACACTCCTACACCAACCCCCAGTCACTGAGACTCCTACACCAACCCCCCCTCACACACTCCTACACCAACCCCCACTCACAGACTCCTACACCAACCCCCCCTCACACACTCCCACACCAACCCCCAGTCACTGAGACTCCTACACCAACCCCCCCTCACACACTCCTACACCAACCCCCAGTCACTGAGACTCCTACACCAACCCCCCCTCACACACTCCTACACCAACCCCCAGTCACTGAGACTCCTACACCAACCCCCCCTCACACACTCCTAAACCAACCCCCAGTCACTGAGACTCCAACCCCCACTCACAGACTCCTACACCAACCCCCAGTCACTGAGACTTCCACCCCAACCCCCACTCACACACTCCTACACCAACCCCCACTCACATATTCCTACACCGACCCCCAGTCACTGAGACTCCCAACCCCCACTCACACACTCCTACACCAACACCCAGTCACTGAGACTCCCAACCCCCACTCACACACTCCTACACCAACACCCAGTCACTGAGACTCCCAACCCCCACTCACACACTCCTACACCAACACCCAGTCACTGAGACTCCCACCCCAACCCCCACTCACAGACTCCTACACCAACCCCCAGTCACTGAGACTCCCACCCCAAACCCCAGTCACAGACTCCTACACCAACCCCCACTCAGTCTCCTACACCAAACCCCCAGTCACTGAGACTCCCACCCCAACCCCCAGTCACAGACTCCTACACCAACCCCCACTCAGTCTCCTACACCAACCCCCAGTCACTGAGACTCCCAACCCCCACTCACACACTCCTACACCAACCCCCAATCACTGAGACTCCCACCCCAACCCCCACTCACAGATTCCTACACCAACCCCCAGTCACTGAGACTCCCACCCCAACCCCCACTCACAGACTCCTACACCAACCCCCTCACACACTCCTACACCAACCCCCAGTCACTGAGACTCCTACACCAACCCCCCCTCACACACTCCTACACCAACCCCCACTCACAGACTCCTACACCAACCCCCCCTCACACACTCCCACACCAACCCCCAGTCACTGAGACTCCTACACCAACCCCCCCTCACACACTCCTACACCAACCCCCAGTCACTGAGACTCCTACACCAACCCTCCCTCACACACTCCTACACCAACCCCCAGTCACTGAGACTCCTACACCAACCCCCCCTCACACACTCCTACACCAACCCCCAATCACTGAGACTCCAACCCCCACTCACAGACTCCTACACCAACCCCCAGTCACTGAGACTTCCACCCCAACCCCCACTCACACACTCCTACACCAACCCCCACTCACATATTCCTACATCGACCCCCAGTCACTGAGACTCCCAACCCCCACTCACACACTCCTACACCAACACCCAGTCACTGAGACTCCCAACCCCCACTCACACACTCCTACACCAACACCCAGTCACTGAGACTCCCAACCCCCACTCACACACTCCTACACCAACACCCAGTCACTGAGACTCCCAACCCCCACTCACACACTCCTACACCAACCCCCAATCACTGAGACTCCCACCCCAACCCCCGTCACAGACTCCTACACCAACCCCCAGTCACTGAGACTCCCAACCCCCACTCACACACTCCTACACCAACCCCCAATCACTGAGACTCCCACCCCAACCCACAGTCACAGACTCCTACACCAACCCCCAGTCACTGAGACTCCTACACCAACCCCCCACTCACAGACTCCTACACCAACCCCCCACTCACATATTCCTACACCAACCCCCAGTCACTGAGACTCCTACACCAACCCCCAGTCACTGAGACTCCCACCCCAACCCCCACTCACAGACTCCCACACCAACCCCCAGTCACTGAGACTCCCAACCCCCACTCACACACTCCTACACCAACCCCCCACTCACATATTCCTACACCAATCCCCAGTCACTGAGACTCCCACCCCAACCCCCAGTCACAGACTCCTACACCAACCCCCACTCACAGACTCCCACACCAACCCCCAGTCACTGAGACCCCCAACCCCCACTCACACACTCCTACACCAACCCCCCACTCACATATTCCTACACCAACCCCCAGTCACTGAGACTCCTACACCAACCCCCAGTCACTGAGACTCCCACCCCAACCCCCAGTCACAGACTCCTACACCAACCCCCACTCAGTCTCCTACACCAAACCCCCAGTCACTGAGACTCCCACCCCAACCCCCAGTCACAGACTCCTACACCAACCCCCACTCAGTCTCCTACACCAACCCCCAATCACTGAGACTCCCACCCAACCCCCGTCACAGACTCCTACACCAACCCCCAGTCACTGATACACCAACCCCCACTCACACACTCCTACACCAACCCCCAATCACTGAGACTCCCACCCCAACCCCCACTCACAGATTCCTACACCAACCCCCAGTCACTGAGACTCCCACCCCAACCCCCACTCACAGACTCCTACACCAACCCCCCCTCACACACTCCTACACCAACCCCCAGTCACTGAGACTCCCACCCCAACCCCCACTCACAGACTCCTACCCCAACCCCCCCTCACACACTCCTACACCAACCCCCAGTCACTGAGACTCCCAACCCCCACTCACACACTCCTACACCAACCCCCCCTCACACACTCCTACACCAACCCCCAGTCACTGAGACTCCTACACCAACCCCCCCTCACACACTCCTTCACCAACCCCCACTCACAGACTCCTACACCAACCCCCCCTCACACACTCCTACACCAACCCCCAGTCACTGAGACTCCCACCCCAACCCCCACTCACAGACTCCTACACCAACCCCCACTCACAGACTCCCACCCCAACCCCCACTCACAGACTCCTACACCAACCCTCACTCAGACTCCTACACCAACCCCCACTCACTGAGACTCCCACCCCAACCCCACTCACACACTCCTACACCAACCCCCAGTCACTGAGACTCCAACCCCCACTCACAGACTCCTACACCAACCCCCAGTCACTGAGACTCCTACACCAACCCCCACTCACAGATTCCTACACCAACGCCCAGTCACTGAGACTCCAACCCCCACTCACAGACTCCTACACCAACCCCCAGTCACTGAGACTCCAACCCCCACTCACACACTCCTACACCAACCCCCACTCACATATTCCTACACCAACCCCCAGTCACTGAGACTCCCAACCCCCACTCACACACTCCTACACCAACCCCCACTCAGTCTCCTACACCAACCCCCAATCACTGAGACTCCCACCCCAACCCCCAGTCACTGAGACTCCCACCCCAACCCCCACTCAGACTCCCACACCAACCCCCAGTCACTGAGACTCCCACCCCAACCCCCACTCACAGACTCCTACACCAACCCCCAGTCACTGAGACTCCCACCCCAACCCCCACTCACAGACTCCTACACCAACCCCCAGTCACTGAGACTCCCAACCCCCACTCACACACTCCTACACCAACCCCCCACTCACATATTCCTACATCAACCCCCAGTCACTGAGACTCCTACACCAACCCCCAGTCACTGAGACTCCCACCCCAACCCCCAGTCACTGAGACTCCCACCCCAACCCCCACTCACAGACTCCTACACCAACCCCCACTCAGTCTCCTACACCAAACCCCCAGTCACTGAGACTCCCACCCCAACCCCCAGTCACAGACTCCTACACCAACCCCCACTCAGTCTCCTACACCAACCCCCAATCACTGAGACTCCCACCCCAACCCCCGTCACAGACTCCTACACCAACCCCGAGTCACTGAGACTCCCAACCCCCACTCACACACTCCTACACCAACACCCAATCACTGAGACTCCCACCCCAACCCCCACTCACAGATTCCTACACCAACCCCCAGTCACTGAGACTCCCACCCCAACCCCCACTCACAGACTCCTACACCAACCCCCCTCACACACTCCTACACCAACCCCCAGTCACTGAGACTCCCACCCCAACCCCCACTCACAGACTCCTACTCCAACCCCCCCTCACACACTCCTACACCAACCCCCAGTCACTGAGACTCCCAACCCCCACTCACATACTCCTACACCAACCCCCCCTCACACACTCCTACACCAACCCCCAGTCACTGAGACTCCTACACCAACCCCCCCTCACACACTCCTACACCAACCCCCACTCACAGACTCCTACACCAACCCCCCCTCACACACTCCCACACCAACCCCCAGTCACTGAGACTCCTACACCAACCCCCCCTCACACACTCCTACACCAACCCCCAGTCACTGAGACTCCTACACCAACCCCCCCTCACACACTCCTACACCAACCCCCAGTCACTGAGACTCCTACACCAACCCCCCCTCACACACTCCTAAACCAACCCCCAGTCACTGAGACTCCAACCCCCACTCACAGACTCCTACACCAACCCCCAGTCACTGAGACTTCCACCCCAACCCCCACTCACACACTCCTACACCAACCCCCACTCACATATTCCTACACCGACCCCCAGTCACTGAGACTCCCAACCCCCACTCACACACTCCTACACCAACACCCAGTCACTGAGACTCCCAACCCCCACTCACACACTCCTACACCAACACCCAGTCACTGAGACTCCCAACCCCCACTCACACACTCCTACACCAACACCCAGTCACTGAGACTCCCACCCCAACCCCCACTCACAGACTCCTACACCAACCCCCAGTCACTGAGACTCCCACCCCAAACCCCAGTCACAGACTCCTACACCAACCCCCACTCAGTCTCCTACACCAAACCCCCAGTCACTGAGACTCCCACCCCAACCCCCAGTCACAGACTCCTACACCAACCCCCACTCAGTCTCCTACACCAACCCCCAGTCACTGAGACTCCCAACCCCCACTCACACACTCCTACACCAACCCCCAATCACTGAGACTCCCACCCCAACCCCCACTCACAGATTCCTACACCAACCCCCAGTCACTGAGACTCCCACCCCAACCCCCACTCACAGACTCCTACACCAACCCCCTCACACACTCCTACACCAACCCCCAGTCACTGAGACTCCTACACCAACCCCCCCTCACACACTCCTACACCAACCCCCACTCACAGACTCCTACACCAACCCCCCCTCACACACTCCCACACCAACCCCCAGTCACTGAGACTCCTACACCAACCCCCCCTCACACACTCCTACACCAACCCCCAGTCACTGAGACTCCTACACCAACCCTCCCTCACACACTCCTACACCAACCCCCAGTCACTGAGACTCCTACACCAACCCCCCCTCACACACTCCTACACCAACCCCCAATCACTGAGACTCCAACCCCCACTCACAGACTCCTACACCAACCCCCAGTCACTGAGACTTCCACCCCAACCCCCACTCACACACTCCTACACCAACCCCCACTCACATATTCCTACATCGACCCCCAGTCACTGAGACTCCCAACCCCCACTCACACACTCCTACACCAACACCCAGTCACTGAGACTCCCAACCCCCACTCACACACTCCTACACCAACACCCAGTCACTGAGACTCCCAACCCCCACTCACACACTCCTACACCAACACCCAGTCACTGAGACTCCCAACCCCCACTCACACACTCCTACACCAACCCCCAATCACTGAGACTCCCACCCCAACCCCCGTCACAGACTCCTACACCAACCCCCAGTCACTGAGACTCCCAACCCCCACTCACACACTCCTACACCAACCCCCAATCACTGAGACTCCCACCCCAACCCACAGTCACAGACTCCTACACCAACCCCCAGTCACTGAGACTCCTACACCAACCCCCCACTCACAGACTCCTACACCAACCCCCCACTCACATATTCCTACACCAACCCCCAGTCACTGAGACTCCTACACCAACCCCCAGTCACTGAGACTCCCACCCCAACCCCCACTCACAGACTCCCACACCAACCCCCAGTCACTGAGACTCCCAACCCCCACTCACACACTCCTACACCAACCCCCCACTCACATATTCCTACACCAATCCCCAGTCACTGAGACTCCCACCCCAACCCCCAGTCACAGACTCCTACACCAACCCCCACTCACAGACTCCCACACCAACCCCCAGTCACTGAGACCCCCAACCCCCACTCACACACTCCTACACCAACCCCCCACTCACATATTCCTACACCAACCCCCAGTCACTGAGACTCCTACACCAACCCCCAGTCACTGAGACTCCCACCCCAACCCCCAGTCACAGACTCCTACACCAACCCCCACTCAGTCTCCTACACCAAACCCCCAGTCACTGAGACTCCCACCCCAACCCCCAGTCACAGACTCCTACACCAACCCCCACTCAGTCTCCTACACCAACCCCCAATCACTGAGACTCCCACCCAACCCCCGTCACAGACTCCTACACCAACCCCCAGTCACTGATACACCAACCCCCACTCACACACTCCTACACCAACCCCCAATCACTGAGACTCCCACCCCAACCCCCACTCACAGATTCCTACACCAACCCCCAGTCACTGAGACTCCCACCCCAACCCCCACTCACAGACTCCTACACCAACCCCCCCTCACACACTCCTACACCAACCCCCAGTCACTGAGACTCCCACCCCAACCCCCACTCACAGACTCCTACCCCAACCCCCCCTCACACACTCCTACACCAACCCCCAGTCACTGAGACTCCCAACCCCCACTCACACACTCCTACACCAACCCCCCCTCACACACTCCTACACCAACCCCCAGTCACTGAGACTCCTACACCAACCCCCCCTCACACACTCCTTCACCAACCCCCACTCACAGACTCCTACACCAACCCCCCCTCACACACTCCCACACCAACCCCCAGTCACTGAGACTCCTACACCAACCCCCCCTCACACACTCCCACACCAACCCCCAGTCACTGAAACTCCTACACCAACCCCCCCCTCACACACTCCTACACCAACCCCCAGTCACTGAGACTCTTACACCAACCCCCCCTCACACACTCCTACACCAACCCCCAGTCACTGAGACTCCAACCCCCACTCACAGACTCCTACACCAACCCCCAGTCACTGAGACTTCCACCCCAACCCCCACTCACACACTCCTACACCAACCCCCACTCACATATTCCTACACCGACCCCCAGTCACTGAGACTCCCAACCCTCACTCACACACTCCTACACCAACACCCAGTCACTGAGACTCCCAACCCCCACTCACACACTCCTACACCAACACCCAGTCACTGAGACTCCCAACCCCCACTCACACACTCCTACACCAACCCCCAATCACTGAGACTCCCACCCCAACCCCCGTCACAGACTCCTACACCAACCCCCAGTCACTGAGACTCCCAACCCCCACTCACACACTCCTACACCAACCCCCAATCACTGAGACTCCCACCCCAACCCACAGTCACAGACTCCTACACCAACCCCCAGTCACTGAGACTCCTACACCAACCCCCCACTCACAGACTCCTACACCAACCCCCCACTCACATATTCCTACACCAACCCCCAGTCACTGAGACTCCTACACCAACCCCCAGTCACTGAGACTCCCACCCCAACCCCCACTCACAGACTCCCACACCAACCCCCAGTCACTGAGACTCCCAACCCCCACTCACACACTCCTACACCAACCCCCCACTCACATATTCCTACACCAATCCCCAGTCACTGAGACTCCCACCCCAACCCCCAGTCACAGACTCCTACACCAACCCCCACTCACAGACTCCCACACCAACTCCCAGTCACTGAGACTCCCAACCCCCCACTCACACACTCCTACACCAACCCCCCACTCACATATTCCTACACCAACCCCCAGTCACTGAGACTCCTACACCAACCCCCAGTCACTGAGACTCCCACCCCAACACCCACTCACAGACTCCCACACCAACCCCCAGTCACTGAGATTCCCAACCCCCACTCACACACTCCTACACCAACCCCCCACTCACATATTCCTACACCAACCCCCAGTCACTGAGACTCCCACACCAACCCCCAGTCACTGGGACTCCCACACCAACCCCCACTCACAGACTCCTACACCAACCCCCACTCACAGACTCCTACACCAACCCCTACTCACAGACTCCTACACCAACCCCCACTCACAGACTCCTACACAAACCCCCAGTCACTGAGACTCCCAACCCCCACTCACACACTCCTACACCAACCCCCCACTCACATATTCCTACACCAATCCCCAGTCACTGAGACTCCCACCCCAACCCCCAGTCACAGACTCCTACACCAACCCCCACTCACAGACTCCCACACCAACCCCCAGTCACTGAGACCCCCAACCCCCACTCACACACTCCTACACCAACCCCCCACTCACATATTCCTACACCAACCCCCAGTCACTGAGACTCCTACACCAAGCCCCAGTCACTGAGACTCCCACCCCAACCCCCAGTCACAGACTCCTACACCAACCCCCACTCAGTCTCCTACACCAAACCCCCAGTCACTGAGACTCCCACCCCAACCCCCAGTCACAGACTACTACACCAACCCCCACTCAGTCTCCTACACCAACCCCCAATCACTGAGACTCCCACCCCAACCCCCGTCACAGACTCCTACACCAACCCCCAGTCACTGATACACCAACCCCCACTCACACACTCCTACACCAACCCCCAATCACTGAGACTCCCACCCCAACCCCCACTCACAGATTCCTACACCAACCCCCAGTCACTGAGACTCCCACCCCAACCCCCACTCACAGACTCCTACACCAACCCCCCCTCACACACTCCTACACCAACCCCCAGTCACTGAGACTCCCACCCCAACCCCCACTCACAGACTCCTACACCAACCCCCCCTCACACACTCCTACACCAACCCCCAGTCACTGAGACTCCCAACCCCCACTCACACACTCCTACACCAACCCCCCCTCACACACTCCTACACCAACCCCCAGTCACTGAGACTCCTACACCAACCCCCCCTCACACACTCCCACACCAACCCCCAGTCACTGAGACTCCTACACCAACCCCCCCCTCACACACTCCTACACCAACCCCCAGTCACTGAGACTCCTACACCAACCCCCCCTCACACACTCCTACACCAACCCCCAGTCACTGAGACTCCAACCCCCACTCACAGACTCCTACACCAACCCCCAGTCACTGAGACTTCCACCCCAACCCCCACTCACACACTCCTACACCAACCCCCACTCACATATTCCTACACCGACCCCCAGTCACTGAGACTCCCAACCCCCACTCACACACTCCTACACCAACACCCAGTCACTGAGACTCCCAACCCCCACTCACACACTCCTACACCAACCCCCAATCACTGAGACTCCCACCCCAACCCCCGTCACAGACTCCTACACCAACCCCCAGTCACTGAGACTCCCAACCCCCACTCACACACTCCTACACCAACCCCCAATCACTGAGACTCCCACCCCAACCCACAGTCACAGACTCCTACACCAACCCCCAGTCACTGAGACTCCTACACCAACCCCCAGTCACTGAGACTCCCAACCCCCACTCACACACTCCTACACCAACCCCCCACTCACATATTCCTACACCAACCCCCAGTCACTGAGACTCCTACACCAACCCCCAGTCACTGAGACTCCCACCCCAACCCCCACTCACAGACTCCCCCACTCACAGACTCCCACACCAACCCCCAGTCACTGAGACTCCCAACCCCCACTCACACACTCCTACACCAACCCCCCACTCACATATTCCTACACCAACCCCCAGTCACTGAGACTCCCACACCAACCACCAGTCACTGGGACTCCCACACCAACCCCCACTCACAGACTCCTACACCAACCCCCACTCACAGACTCCTACACCAACCCCCACTCACAGACTCCTACACCAACCCCTACTCACAGACTCCTACACCAACCCCCACTCACAGACTCCTACACAAACCCCCACTCACAGACTCCTACACCAACCCCCAGTCACTGAGACTCCCACATCAACCCCCACTCAGACTCCTACACCAACCCCCCACTCACATATTCCTACACCAACCCCCAGTCACTGAGACTCCTACACCAACCCCCAGTCACTGAGACTCCCACCCCAACCCCCACTCACAGACTCCCACACCAACCCCCAGTCACTGAGACTCCCAACCCCCACTCACACACTCCTACACCAACCCACCACTCACATATTCCTACACCAATCCCCAGTCACTGAGACTCCCACCCCAACCCCCAGTCACAGACTCCTACACCAACCCCCACTCACAGACTCCCACACCAACTCCCAGTCACTGAGACTCCCAACCCCCACTCACACACTCCTACACCAACCCCCCACTCACATATTCCTACACCAACCCCCAGTCACTGAGACTCCTACACCAACCCCCAGTCACTGAGACTCCCACCCCAACCCCCACTCACAGACTCCCACACCAACCCCCAGTCACTGAGACTCCCAACCCCCACTCACACACTCCTACACCAACCCCCCACTCACATATTCCTACACCAAACCCCAGTCACTGAGACTCCCACACCAACCCCCAGTCACTGGGACTCCCACACCAACCCCCACTCACAGACTCCTACACCAACCCCCACTCACAGACTCCTACACCAACCCCCACTCACAGACTCCTACACCAACCCCTACTCACAGACTCCTACACCAACCCCCACTCACAGACTCCTACACAAACCCCCACTCACAGACTCCTACACCAACCCCCAGTCACTGAGACTCCCACATCAACCCCCACTCACAGACTCCTACACCAACCCCCACTCACAGACTCCTACACCAACCCCCAGTCACTGAGACTCCCACCCCAACCCCCACTCAGACTCCTACACCAACCCCCACTCAGTCTCCTACACCAAACCCCAGTCACTGAGACTCCCACCCCAACCCCCACTAGACTCCTACACCAACCCCCACTCACAGACTCCTACACCAACCCCCAGTCACTGAGACTCCCACCCCAACCCCCACTCACAGACTCCTACACCAACCCCCACTCAGTCTCCTACACCAAACCCCAGTCACTGAGACTCCCACCCCAACCCGCACTCACAGATTCCTACACCAACCCCCAGTCACTGAGACTCCCAACGTAAATTACAGTGACATCCATCCTCCCTTAGTGACCTTCCTCCTCAGTGATGAGTGATCCGGGTCCCTGTCTTATTTCTACATGCTCTCATCCTCGCCAATCACATACAACTTCACCTCCTTGTGGAGTAAACCCCTCTAACCTAATACCCATCCCCTGCCACCCTCCCTCCTCTCTCCCCATCCCCTGCCACCCTCCCTCCTCTCTCCCCATCCCCTGCCACCCTCCCTCCTCTCTCCCTTTCTCCTGTGCCCTTTGGAATGCTCGCTCCCTCTCTAACAAGTTCCTCTCTGTGCATGACTTCTTTCTCTCTCACTCTCTGCTCCTATTTGCTTTAACTGAGACCTGGCTCACTCAGTCTGACTCTGCTCTGGAAGGTGCCCTCTCTTATGGTGGCCTTTCTTTCTCCCACAATCCACGCCCTGATGGCAGGGGTGGAGGCGTGGGGCTCCTCCTCTCCTCTCTCTGCCACTACCACTACCGAACCCTTCCTATTCCTCCCTCTCTTACCTTTCCGTCCTTTGAGGATAGACTGTCCAGCTTTTTTCTCCTCTCCATGTAACGGTCATCTATTGCCCACCTACCTCTACTAACCCCCTTCTGCCTTTCTCTCTCACTTTGAATCCTGGCTCTCCTTGTTTCTCTCCTCAGACTCTCCTGTTCTTCTCCTTGGGGACTTCAACTGCCATATTGATGACCCGTCTCTCCCTTGGGCTTCCCGCTCTCTCTCTCTAACCTCTTCTTTTGGCCTTCAACAGTGGACTGTATCCAGCACCCACAAGGATGGCCACTACCTAGACCGGGGGTTTCACTCCAAACTTCTCGCTCTCTGATTTCTCCTTTTCCCCTTTTCCTCTTTCTGACGATCATCTTATGACGCTCTCTCACTTCTCCATCTCCATCTCTCCGTTTGTGCAGAGACCTGTGCTCTATTAATCAGATTACATCCGTGTTAAACTCCTGGAACCTGTCAAATCAGACTGGCTGTCCTGAGGAAGAGAGGAGAACTCGCCAAAGCTTGTCTTATAATATCTAGTGTTAGTCCAAATAAAAAAGTTATCACCTAACGTATGAAATATATGGGATTATGCTTTGTTCTCACAACACAATTTCTTACGTGTTTTCCTTTATTCCAGGGACCCGGCTCGTTTTTCGTTCTAACTAACATCATCAAAACAGAAAATCAAATGTTAGGAACTTGCCCAGAGGTAACGGCATCTCCTTAAATACAGTACGTTCAGAGACAGAGGGTCCTCCAACGCGTTTCTCTGCCCTCAGGGGTCTTCCTGTTGTGTGTGTATAACAGAGAACCCCTACCCTGATGAAGGCCTTTATGGTGGAATTGTGGCTTTTTCGTTATGTAAAATAAACACAATTTTGTATTGAAATGCTGTACAGCTTGGGGAGCCTGGGGATCTTCCCAACTGTAACCGAGAAGGGGTGTGAATTAAACTACTGGGGGGCAGAAAAGTGCAATGGAAATATATCCAAGAAAGAGACCATTGTTTTGTGCGCCATTTTCTCTTTGATGCATCTACTGCACCAAATATACAGGACCAAGAACACCTTTTTTTGGGGAGAATAAACACATTGTATTTTGGTTTTCTTAGAGGTTTTATTCCCTGCTGCTTGTCACAGGTGTTAACGGTCCGGTTCTAGCTAGGTTTTTTCTTCTAGGCTTGAAGCAGGGGGTCTCCAGAGCCGAACACGGGGTAATTTCAGCTCCGGGGTTAAAGGTAGCACTTCACAATGACAAAGAAAACAGAAATGGTGATAATAGCGCTAAGAACTAAACAATACTTATTGGTGCGAAATAATAAACACTTGAATACCTTAAAATAATAAAGGCAAGGCTGCCAAGAGATACTGACCCAAAAACAAAGTCAGTCATAAACACCAAAAACAAAATACAAACCGGCGCAGAAAATTCTCCAAAGATAGTCTATTGGGGATCCAATTGGACCGGGACACACAGATCCACTTCTAGTCTTGTGCTTCTAAAGTTGTGGCCACGACCGGATGAGACGTGATATGTGGAGTCAAGCAGAAAGATAAACCATAGTGCAAACTGATAACAAGAGGGACATACAGTACAAACACTAAACGAACAACAGATGAAACGTAGTGCAACCTGCTACTATGAGGACATACAATACAAACACGAGACAAGCAACAGAGACAAATACAGGCAAGGCTGACTAAATGGAAGAGCTACTTTTAATAAACAAATAGTGGTAAAATACAGTTAGGAACACAACAGCAGGCAGCTGATCCGGTTGTTCTAAAACCAAACTCCTACTCACGACAAGTCAGAGGTAAATGTGCGGTGGATTATGGGCGTGAGAATGCAGCAGCTCGTCCACCAGTAGCGTCTGGCTGATTTTGAAAGCAACTTCGGCGCTACAACACCTCCTGGTTCGATCGTCCGTCGCTGGGAGTGTGCTTGGGGGGCAGGTCTTTCTCTCACTGCTACAACCGGATGTGCGTGGCATGCAGCCTGCAAGTGTTCGTGACGGAGGCTCAGAGAGTAAAATCCAACGCGTTTTGTGCGCATGCGCACTTCATCAGGGTATAAATAAATTAGTAGTGGCAGGAAGCATTTAAATTCAGTTGGGATGGCAGAGTAGCCAGAACTGGTCCGGTGACAGACAGACAGCACACACTGGTATAGAAAAAAACTGTATTAACGATAACGCAGGACACCAAAACCAACGTTCGGTCCTCAACAGGGACCTTCCACAGGGTAGTGCCCTGAGGTTATCAGTTTGCACTATGATTTATTTTTCTGCTTGACTCCACATATCACGTCTCATCCGGTCGTGGCCACAACTTTGGAAGCATAAGCCTTCATAATTACAGTTCAGTGCACGGTACTCAGTGCTGTACATAGGATTATTACAGGCACAGGTCGCTGCCCCGTGGAGTTTACAATCCATGATTTTGGTGCCTGAGGCACAGGGAGATAAAGTGACTCACCCAAGGTCGAAGGAGCTGACACCAGGATTTAAGTTATTAACTAGTATTTAAATCGATTGTAAGATGATCCTGTGTACACAAATGTATATATTGTGTGTGTGTGTGTGTGTGTGTGTGTGTATGTATGTGTATATATATATATATATATATATATATATATTTATTTAATTTTATTGTTTTCATGATTAATTCCCCAAGAGGGAAAGAGTCGTGTCTGATGGTGGGGGTAGGAGGGAGAATGATATAGAAGAGGAGTGGCCAATTCCAGTCCTCAAGGGCCACCATCAGGTCAGGGTTTCAGGATATCCCTGCTTCAGCACAAGTGGCTCAATCAGTGCCTCAGTCAATGACCACCTGTGCTGAAGCAGGGAAATCCTGAAAACCTGACCTGTTGGTGGCCCTCAAGGACTGGAATTGGCCTCCCCTGATATAGAAGGTGGGTAGCAACCCATGTCTTATATGTGAGAGGCAGAAGGGGAACCCAGGAGGAAGACAGGTAAATAAAGACGGAGAATGTAATAGTCCATATATTTTAATGCATAAAGACACCGCTGTCTGCGGAAATATTCTCTGCATTTTTAACATTATTTTCCTTTTTTTGTAGTATCCGAGCCCAAAAACAATTTGCTCCCGAGATGATATTTGTAAAAAAGGTCACGCCGACCCGCAGAGTAATGGTATGTGCAATCCCTTCGCCATTTTGCTCTAGCCCCTTTGTTGGCAGAAGGTCAATGCAGCGCACTGGCTTCAACAGGTGTCCCTGGGCAACAATCCCCCGATCGGCAGTATCATAGTTTAATGAATAATCCCCCAAATGAGCTTCTATGGGATTCCTGTAAAAATCGGGTGTTGGAGGGTGTCACCCCCATTCTACGAGAGTATTCCTTCTATTAAAGATCTTATTTACCCACCAGCCACAGCAGCAGTAGAGAGTGCAGAACCGACGCCATGTTGGGTTCTGGTCTCAGGCGCGCACTGGAGTTTTCATTGCAAACCTGTTATTGGTTTAACGTATGAAGAAGACGGATCCTATGATCTCAGGAAACGCCATCGCGTCTCCTGGCGGTTCTTGACAGATTATCGCACCCTGCAACAAAATCTGCACTTCCCTGGGACCAACACATCTTCTAGAACCTGGTGTAACATAAACATCATCCACACACATTGGCCACCGTTCAATATTATGTGAAGCCGCCTTCCCCTTGCTGGAGAACATTTTATCCCCATTAAATGAATGGAGCTAAAATGTTCCTGAGCAAGGGGACTAGACCATTTCATAGCATATTGAAGACGGCCATGAGTTGCCAATACCACAATAAAGGTAGAGTGACCAGGGCCTTAGATTTTGTGGGGCCTTAAGCAGCATACTGCCAGCGAGGCCCCCCTGTAAAAAAAAAACAAAAAGGGGGTGGGACTTGCCCAGACGAGCAGCACTCCTCCAGTACTGTCGTGGCATTATGACGTCACGGCGGCATGTGATGTCACGTTGCCATGGCAACGCAATGCCATGTGACGCTGCTGGAGGCGGCCCGCTGCAGAGAAGGTAAAAGAACACCCCACACACGCGCACACACATACACATACCCTACCTCCTCACTGGTCCAGCAGCCCCCGCGCTCTCTCCTCTTCCTCCTCCTGTCAGTGCCGGGATCCAACCTCCAACCGAAGGGGGGGGGTCCGTGCTTCCTCTTCCAGCTCCCCTCTCCGGCCGGGTGGAAGTTGGAACCCGGCGCAGAGAGGAGGGAGCACAGGGCCCCCCAAGGCGCCGCCTTGCCACAAGGCCCTTTTGATAATAACAATATACAGTATATAGATATTTTTTTCTTATATAGTGCTGACAGTATACACAGTGCTGTACATAAAGTCCTAATAGCAGCATTAGTCCGAGAGAAGTGTAGATTGATGGAGGTTGTGATACCTTTTAATGGATTACCTCATAGGTAGTATAGTGTATAGAGCTGTCCAGGCCTCACAGGTCTCTTCTTAGATGGTTCACAGCACACTTGGAATACAAACAACAATAAATGCGCTGGCACAAGTCCATTAACGTATTAACCCGGACAGTCGCACAGATATAGAACAGTGTGGGAGGTGTGGGCTCCATGTCCGTTTGTTTTTGTAGAATAAGATGGGTAACACAGTAACGCCTCGTCTCCATGTCCTGCAGGGATCCAGAGTGGACGGTGCATGCCATTTAACTCCACTATCCGAACCTGTGAGATCTCTGCCTGGTGCCCCGTGGAGTCGGAGAGAAATACCCCAGAGTAAGTTCTTCCATTTAACATGAGTCTGATCGGACGTCCAGCACCCAGGCTATTCCAGGGGCGGTCCACTCCAGTCCTCAAGGGCCACCAACAGGCCAGGTTTTCAGGGTATCCCTACTTCAGCACAGGTGCTTCAATCAGTGGCTCAGTCAACGGCGGGACCACCTGTGCTGAAGCAGGGATATGCTGAAAACCTGACCTGTTGGTGGCCCTTGAGGATTGGAGTTGCCCACCCCTGGGTTAATCCATCAGTGAGGACGTCCCAGCAGCCGTCCCTTCAGTCTGACATACCTGATGCTTTCTTTACCTGTAACCCAGGGATAAAACCACCTGCTCCATATTACTACTGGCCCCCAGGTTCCTGAGCTATTCCCCTGGGACGTCCCTGTGTTAATTATGGGAGGGGGTAAGGAGCAGCCAATCAGTGAGCAGGATGCCATGCGCCATTGTGATGTTCCTCTCTCTTATTGGCTGTCCAACTATGACAGGCCAATTTACCTTTAGGATCAGAGGGTCCACAGTAACAAGGAATCTGCTGCCCCCCCCCCCTCCCCTGGGGTCAGGAACTATAAAAAGATACACAGTATAGAAATAAATCCCCAGGTGATACTTTAATGCAGCATGGGGAGTAAGTACCCACGGCTGTCGTACTATGACAGTACTGCTGCGGTTTGCACACTTACTTTATAAAGACCCAATCTAAAAAAGACCCCCCCGGCACTTCTGGAAACTGCTGGTGCCGCTAACCGGAGTTCTGTTTTTTGGGGGGGGTATTGAAATAATTTCCTTACCCTGAAACCTCAAAATCCTGTTTCCCAGGGATAGATTAAAATGGCAGACATAGACGCCCCAGAAGCCCAACAAGAAAAAGTGGGAGACGGCAACAGTGGAGGGGAATTTTGGTTTAACTGGTTAGCTGCCAGGGGTCCAGCAACACCAAGGGGCTGAACCCTTTTGCACGAGCTAAATCTGTATTGAAGTCCCAGCAACGTACGGCGTGCACCGGTGCACCGGCGGGAACCAGCTCCCAATAACTCTGCTGTCTCAGCCAGCAATGAGATTCCTCTGTGGTCCTTCCATGCCATTTGTTCCATGCCGTGTGTCCCATGCCGTGTGTCCCATGCCGTGTGTCCCATGCCGTGTGTCCCATGCCGTGTGTCCCATGCCGTGTGTCGCATGCCGTGTGTCGCATGCCGTGTGTCGCATGCCGTGTGTCCCATGCCGTGTGTCCCATGCCGTGTGTCGCATGCCGTGTGTCGCATGCCGTGTGTCGCATGCCGTGTGTCGCATGCCGTGTGTCGCATGCCGTGTGTCGCATGCCGTGTGTCGCATGCCGTGTGTTGCATGCTGGTTCCATGCCGTGTGTCGCATGCCGTGTGTCCCATGCTGGTTCCATGCCGTGTGTCGCATGCCGTGTGTCCCATGCCGTGTGTCGCATGCCGTGTGTCCCATGCCGTGTGTCCCATGCCGTGTGTCGCATGCCGTGTGTCCCATGCCGTGTGTCCCATGCCGTGTGTCCCATGCCGTGTGTTCCATGCCGTGTGTCGCATGCCGTGTGTCCCATGCCGTGTGTCGCATGCCGTGTGTTGCATGCCGTGTGTTACATGCCGTGTGTTACATGCCGTGTGTTGCATGCCGTGTGTTGCATGCTGGTTCCATGCCGTGTGTCGCATGCCGTGTGTCCCATGCTGGTTCCATGCCGTGTGTCGCATGCCGTGTGTCCCATGCTGGTTCCATGCCGTGTGTCCCATGCCGTGTGTCCCATGCTGGTTCCATGCCGTGTGTTCCATGCCGTGTGTCGCATGCCGTGTGTCGCATGCCGTGTGTCGCATGCCGTGTGTCGCATGCCGTGTGTCCCATGCTGGTTCCATGCCGTGTGTCGCATGCCGTGTGTCCCATGCTGGTTCCATGCCGTGTGTCGCATGCCGGGTGTCCCATGCTGGTTCCATGCCAGAGTAGGAGCCAGAGGTTTAAGCTGGATAATCTCCAACAAGTAACGCCAGAGATGTGATGTAATGCGGGTGCGATGTAATGCGGGTGCGATGTAATGCGGGTGCGATGTAATGAGGGTGCGGTGTAATGCGGGCGCGATGTAATGCGGGCGCGGTGTAATGCGGGTGCGATGTAATGCGGGCGCGGTGTAATGCGGGTGCGATGTAATGCGGGTGCGGTGTAACGCGGGTGCGATGTAATGCGGGTGCGGTGTAATGCGGGCGCGATGTAATGCTGGCGCGGTGTAATGCGGGCGCGGTGTAATGCGGGCGCGATGTAATGCGGGTGCGATCTGCACGTGTGATGAAGTTGCGTGCTTGTCGTTACCTGCCGGGCCGGGAAGCGCTGGGAATCAGTCTCATTATGAAGTATTATCTGGCGCCTGAGGATTATATTATTACATGGCCCGCCGAGCTATGTGACGTGGCAGAGGAATGGTGCTACTTACACGTTCAATTAACAGGGCCACTAAGGACCAATGGCAGTGATAGGTTTAAACCCGGGGTGGCCAACTCCAGTCCTCAAGGGCCACCAACAGGTCAGGTTTTCAGGATATCCCTGCTTCAGCACAGGTGACTCAGTCCTAATGACTTAGTCATGGGTTAAGCCACCTGTGCTGAAACAGAGAGCCTGAAACGTGACCTGCTAGTGCCCCTTGAGGACCGGAGTTGCCGCCCCCCCCCCCCTGGTTTAAACCTATGTTATGTACATCTTACTAAAACAGGACAGGCGTCGGTAGAGGTATTCTAGTTAGAGGCTGACTGAATGGGCTTACAACACAGGCCTGTAACATGCACAACATAGTGGCTCCTGCATTATTAACCCCTTTGCTCTCAGATGGGCAGAGCAATGAGTTGCCGACGCCTTGGGCAGCAAAGGGTTAACCAAGAATGTGCACACTTCCCCAGCATTGCTACAGATAACCCATCTCAATGCACCGCGTGGCACAGGGATGACGGGGCGATCTCAATGCACCGCGTGGCACAGGGATGACGGGGCGATCTCAATGCACCGCGTGGCACAGGGATTAGGGGCCGATCTCAATGCACCGCATGGCACAGGGATGAGGGGCCGATCTCAATGCACCGCGTGGCACAGGGATGAGGGGCCGATCTCAATGCACCGCGTGGCACAGGGATGAGGGTGCGATCTCAATGCACCGTGTGGCACAGGGATGAGGGGGCGATCTCAATGCACCGCGTGGCACAGGGATGAGGGGGCGATCTCAATGCACCGCGTGGCACAGGGATGAGGGGGCGATCTCAATGCACCGCATGGCACAGGGATGAGGGGCCCATCTCAATGCACCGCGTGGCACAGGGATGAGGGGGCGATCTCAATGCACCGCGTGGCACAGGGATGAGGGTGCGATCTCAATGCACCGCGTGGCACAGGGATGAGGCACCGTGTGGCACAGGGATGAGGGTGCGATCTCAATGCACCGCGTGGCACAGGGATGAGGGGGCGATCTCAATGCACCGCGTGGCACAGGGATGAGGGTGCGATCTCAATGCACCGCGTGGCACAGGGATGAGGGGGCGATCTCAATGCACCGTGTGGCACAGGGATGAGGGTGCGATCTCAATGCACCGCGTGGCACAGGGATGAGGGGGCGATCTCAATGCACCGCGTGGCACAGGGATGAGGGGCCCATCTCAATGCACCGCATGGCACAGGGATGAGGGGCCGATCTCAATGCACCGCGTGGCACAGGGATGAGGGGCCGATCTCAATGCACCGCGTGGCACAGGGATGAGGGTGCGATCTCAATGCACCGTGTGGCACAGGGATGAGGGGCCCATCTCAATGCACCGCATGGCACAGGGATGAGGGGCCGATCTCAATGCACCGCGTGGCACAGGGATGAGGGGCCGATCTCAATGCACCGCGTGGCACAGGGATGAGGGTGCGATCTCAATGCACCGCGTGGCACAGGGATGAGGGGGCGATCTCAATGCACCGTGTGGCACAGGGATGAGGGTGCGAGCTCAATGCACCGCATGGCACAGGGATTAGGGGGCGATCTCAATGCACCGCGTGGCACAGGGATGAGGGGGCGATCTCAATGCACCGCATGGCACAGGGATGAGGGGCCCATCTCAATGCACCGCGTGGCACAGGGATGAGGGGGCGATCTCAATGCACCGCGTGGCACAGGGATGAGGGTGCGATCTCAATGCACCGCGTGGCACAGGGATGAGGGGGCGATCTCAATGCACCGTGTGGCACAGGGATGAGGGGGCGATCTCAATGCACCGCGTGGCACAGGGATGAGGGGGCGATCTCAATGCACCGCGTGGCACAGGGATGAGGGGGCGATCTCAATGCACCGTGTGGCACAGGGATGAGGGTGCGATCTCAATGCACCGCGTGGCACAGGGATGAGGGGGCGATCTCAATGCACCGTGTGGCACAGGGATGAGGGTGCGATCTCAATGCACCGCATGGCACAGGGATGAGGGGCCGATCTCAATGCACCGCGTGGCACAGGGATGAGGGTGCGATCTCAATGCACCGCGTGGCACAGGGATGAGGGGGCGATCTCAATGCACCGTGTGGCACAGGGATGAGGGTGCGAGCTCAATGCACCGCATGGCACAGGGATTAGGGGGCGATCTCAATGCACCGCGTGGCACAGGGATGAGGGGGCGATCTCAATGCACCGCATGGCACAGGGATGAGGGGCCCATCTCAATGCACCGCGTGGCACAGGGATGAGGGGGCGATCTCAATGCACCGCGTGGCACAGGGATGAGGGTGCGATCTCAATGCACCGCGTGGCACAGGGATGAGGGGGCGATCTCAATGCACCGTGTGGCACAGGGATGAGGGGGCGATCTCAATGCACCGCGTGGCACAGGGATGAGGGGGCGATCTCAATGCACCGCGTGGCACAGGGATGAGGGTGCGATCTCAATGCACCGCGTGGCACAGGGATGAGGGGGCGATCTCAATGCACCGTGTGGCACAGGGATGAGGGTGCGATCTCAATGCACCGCGTGGCACAGGGATGAGGGGGCGATCTCAATGCACCGCGTGGCACAGGGATGAGGGTTCGATCTCAATGCACCGCGTGGCACAGGGATGAGGGGGCGATCTCAATGCACCGTGTGGCACAGGGATGAGGGTGCGATCTCAATGCACCGCGTGGCACAGGGATGAGGGGGCGATCTCAATGCACCGCGTGGCACAGGGATGAGGGGCCCATCTCAATGCACCGCATGGCACAGGGATGAGGGGCCGATCTCAATGCACCGCGTGGCACAGGGATGAGGGGCCGATCTCAATGCACCGCGTGGCACAGGGATGAGGGTGCGATCTCAATGCACCGTGTGGCACAGGGATGAGGGGCCCATCTCAATGCACCGCATGGCACAGGGATGAGGGGCCGATCTCAATGCACCGCGTGGCACAGGGATGAGGGGCCGATCTCAATGCACCGCGTGGCACAGGGATGAGGGTGCGATCTCAATGCACCGCGTGGCACAGGGATGAGGGGGCGATCTCAATGCACCGTGTGGCACAGGGATGAGGGTGCGAGCTCAATGCACCGCATGGCACAGGGATTAGGGGGCGATTTCAATGCACCGCGTGGCACAGGGATGAGGGGGCGATCTCAATGCACCGCATGGCACAGGGATGAGGGGCCCATCTCAATGCACCGCGTGGCACAGGGATGAGGGGGCGATCTCAATGCACCGCGTGGCACAGGGATGAGGGTGCGATCTCAATGCACCGCGTGGCACAGGGATGAGGGGGCGATCTCAATGCACCGTGTGGCACAGGGATGAGGGGGCGATCTCAATGCACCGCGTGGCACAGGGATGAGGGGCCCATCTCAATGCACCGCATGGCACAGGGATGAGGGGCCCATCTCAATGCACCGCGTGGCACAGGGATGAGGGGCCGATCTCAATGCACCGCGTGGCACAGGGATGAGGGTGCGATCTCAATGCACCGCGTGGCACAGGGATGAGGGGGCGATCTCAATGCACCGTGTGGCACAGGGATGAGGGTGCGAGCTCAATGCACCGCATGGCACAGGGATTAGGGGGCGATCTCAATGCACCGCGTGGCACAGGGATGAGGGGGCGATCTCAATGCACCGCATGGCACAGGGATGAGGGGCCCATCTCAATGCACCGCGTGGCACAGGGATGAGGGGGCGATCTCAATGCACCGCGTGGCACAGGGATGAGGGTGCGATCTCAATGCACCGCGTGGCACAGGGATGAGGGGGCGATCTCAATGCACCGTGTGGCACAGGGATGAGGGGGCGATCTCAATGCACCGCGTGGCACAGGGATGAGGGGGCGATCTCAATGCACCGCGTGGCACAGGGATGAGGGTGCGATCTCAATGCACCGCGTGGCACAGGGATGAGGGGGCGATCTCAATGCACCGTGTGGCACAGGGATGAGGGGGCGATCTCAATGCACCGCGTGGCACAGGGATGAGGGGGCGATCTCAATGCACCGCGTGGCACAGGGATGAGGGTGCGATCTCAATGCACCGCGTGGCACAGGGATGAGGGGGCGATCTCAATGCACCGTGTGGCACAGGGATGAGGGTGCGATCTCAATGCACCGCGTGGCACAGGGATGAGGGGGCGATCTCAATGCACCGCGTGGCACAGGGATGAGGGTGCGATCTCAATGCACCGCGTGGCACAGGGATGAGGGGGCGATCTCAATGCACCGTGTGGCACAGGGATGAGGGTGCGATCTCAATGCACCGCGTGGCACAGGGATGAGGGGGCGATCTTAATGCACCGCGTGGCACAGGGATGAGGGGCCCATCTCAATGCACCGCATGGCACAGGGATGAGGGGCCGATCTCAATGCACCGCGTGGCACAGGGATGAGGGGCCGATCTCAATGCACCGCGTGGCACAGGGATGAGGGTGCGATCTCAATGCACCGTGTGGCACAGGGATGAGGGGCCCATCTCAATGCACCGCATGGCACAGGGATGAGGGGCCGATCTCAATGCACCGCGTGGCACAGGGATGAGGGGCCGATCTCAATGCACCGCGTGGCACAGGGATGAGGGTGCGATCTCAATGCACCGCGTGGCACAGGGATGAGGGGGCGATCTCAATGCACCGTGTGGCACAGGGATGAGGGTGCGAGCTCAATGCACCGCATGGCACAGGGATTAGGGGGCGATCTCAATGCACCGCGTGGCACAGGGATGAGGGGGCGATCTCAATGCACCGCATGGCACAGGGATGAGGGGCCCATCTCAATGCACCGCGTGGCACAGGGATGAGGGGGCGATCTCAATGCACCGCGTGGCACAGGGATGAGGGTGCGATCTCAATGCACCGCATGGCACAGGGATGAGGGGGCGATCTCAATGCACCGTGTGGCACAGGGATGAGGGGGCGATCTCAATGCACCGCGTGGCACAGGGATGAGGGGGCGATCTCAATGCACCGCGTGGCACAGGGATGAGGGGGCGATCTCAATGCACCGTGTGGCACAGGGATGAGGGTGCGATCTCAATGCACCGCGTGGCACAGGGATGAGGGGGCGATCTCAATGCACCATGTGGCACAGGGATGAGGGTGCGATCTCAATGCACCGCATGGCACAGGGATGAGGGGCCGATCTCAATGCACCGCGTGGCACAGGGATGAGGGTGCGATCTCAATGCACCGCGTGGCACAGGGATGAGGGGGCGATCTCAATGCACCGTGTGGCACAGGGATGAGGGTGCGAGCTCAATGCACCGCATGGCACAGGGATTAGGGGGCGATCTCAATGCACCGCGTGGCACAGGGATGAGGGGGCGATCTCAATGCACCGCATGGCACAGGGATGAGGGGCCCATCTCAATGCACCGCGTGGCACAGGGATGAGGGGGCGATCTCAATGCACCGCGTGGCACAGGGATGAGGGTGCGATCTCAATGCACCGCGTGGCACAGGGATGAGGGGGCGATCTCAATGCACCGTGTGGCACAGGGATGAGGGGGCGATCTCAATGCACCGCGTGGCACAGGGATGAGGGGGCGATCTCAATGCACCGCGTGGCACAGGGATGAGGGGGCGATCTCAATGCACCGTGTGGCACAGGGATGAGGGTGCGATCTCAATGCACCGCGTGGCACAGGGATGAGGGGGCGATCTCAATGCACCGTGTGGCACAGGGATGAGGGTGCGATCTCAATGCACCGCGTGGCACAGGGATGAGGGGGCGATCTCAATGCACCGCATGGCACAGGGATGAGGGGCCCATCTCAATGCACCGCGTGGCACAGGGATGAGGGGGCGATCTCAATGCACCGCATGGCACAGGGATGAGGGGTCGATCTCAATGCACCGTGTGGCACAGGGATTAGGGGGCGATCTCAATGCACCGCGTGGCACAGGAATGAGGGGTCGATCTCAATGCACCGCGTGGCACAGGGATTAGGGGGCGATCTCAATGCACCGCGTGGCACAGGGATGAGGGGCCGATCTCAATGCACCGCGTAGCACAGGGATGAGGGGCCGATCTCAATGCACCGCGTGGCACAGGGATGAGGGGCCGATCTCAATGCACCGCGTGGCACAGGGATGAGGGGCCGATCTCAATGCACCACGTGGCACAGGGATTAGGGGGCGTCCTCTGACACATGCATTTGGTTTATGAATGTGTGGGGGGCAGGAGCTGGGATAGGAGGTGGGACAGGAGGTGAGACAGGAGGTGGGACAGGAGGTGGGACAGGAGGTGGGATAGGAGCTGATAGAGGTGGGATAGGAGCTGATAGAGCTGGGATAGGAGCTGGGATAGGAGCTGGGATAGGAGGTGGGATAGGAGCTGGGATAGGAGCTGGGATAGGAGCTGGGATAGGAGGTGGGATAGGAGCTGGGATAGGAGCTGATAGAGCTGGGATAGGAGCTGGGATAGGAGGTGAGATAGGAGCTGGGATAGGAGGTGGGATACGAGCTGGGACAGGAGCTGGGACAGGAGCTGGGACAGGAGCTGGGACAGGAGCTGATAGAGCTGGGATAGGAGCTGGGATAGGAGGTGAGATAGGAGGTGGGATAGGAGGTGGGATAGGAGGTGGGATAGGAGCTGGGATAGGAGCTGGGATAGGAGCTGGGATAGGAGCTGATAGAGCTGGGATAGGAGCTGGGATAGGAGGTGAGATAGGAGCTGGGACAGGAGCTGGGACAGGAGCTGGGACAGGAGCTGGGACAGGAGCTGGGACAGGAGCTGGGACAGGAGCTGATAGAGCTGGGATAGGAGCTGGGATAGGAGGTGGGATAGGAGCTGGGATAGGAGGTGAGATAGGAGGTGGGATAGGAGGTGGGATAGGAGGTGGGATAGGAGGTGAGATAGGAGGTGAGATAGGAGGTGGGATAGGAGGTGGGATAGGAGGTGGGATAGGAGGTGGGATAGGAGGTGGGATAGGAGGTGAGATAGGAGGTGAGATAGGAGGTGGGATAGGAGCTGGGACTCCACGCTGATTTGTGAGCTTGTGTGTAAACATTAAGCAAGAGAGAGGATTCCAGTCTGTTCCAGCATCATTCCGGGGAATAATGACAGTCACGTTGTTTTGTGCCTAAAGGTACAGGCCCACTTAGCAACAGCAACAATAAAGGAATTGCTGTCAAATGAAAGCACTTAGCCATGTGACATCTTCCCTGGCATCGTGTTACAATGTGTCTTTGACTGAGTCTCTGTTTGAGCCACCTGTGCTGAAGCTGGGATATCCTGAAAACCTGACCTGTTGGGGGGCTTGAGGACTGGAGTTGTCCGCCCCTGATGTAGAATAAGGGCCTTAGGACACAGAGTGTAAAAAACAAAACTCCATGGTATAATATAGGACAGAGCCTCCTTCTCCCACTCCTACAATGCCTAAACACAGCAGCACAATGGGGGTATTGTGGGTTTGCTGCTCACAATTTCCATTCTTCAGAACTGGAATACGATTGTCAGAGAGAGCGCAGCGGGGTCACTGCGCCCTGCGTCACTGGCTTTAGGCAAATGAAACCAACGCCTCTGGTTATCAGACACCGGCGGCCTCTGCTTCCTTCCAATTTCTGTTTGTCTTAAAATTAAAAAAAGATTACCTTAGCAGTGTGACACGGGGAACATAGAGTTAAATGCGAATTGACTGCAGCGATCCTCAGACGGATTGTCTCTTTGACGTGAATGTGGAGACGCCATCGATATATTTCTGCTGCTGTCCGTATGGGATGTGAGCGCTGGTATTTACAGCTGGCTGAGGGGTTCTTAATCTGTGCGCTGTAAACTCTGCGCCCTAACCGGTTTCATTTGCGCATTTCAGTCCTGCGGTTTTGAGAAGCGCTGAAAACTTTACCGTCCTGATAAAGAACAATATCCACTTTGCAGACTTCGATTTCACAACGTAAGCGCTAACTGGGAACATATTCACGGCCTCACTGCTTGGGTATTATTTATTATTTCTTAATAATGTATATTATGCATTATAATAATTAGATTCATTTTGATTAGAAAATACATGTTTTGTATTAGCGCTACATTACACCAGGAGCGGCCAACGCCAGTCCTCAAGGGCCACCAAGAGGGTCAGGTTTCAGAATATCCCTGCTTCAGCACAGGTGGCTCAATCAAAGATTGCGCCACCTCTGCTGAAGCAGGGATATCTTTTAAACCTGACCTGTTGGTTGCCTTTGAGGACCGGGGTTGGCCGCTCCTGCGGTTGACTCTTGTATTTATATTATTATCGTATGCGATTATTAGCATTGTTCGACTTCTCGTTCTTTTCCACCACAGGAAAAACATCTTACCGGAATACAATATATCCTGCGTCTACGACCGAGTCAGTGCTCCCCAGTGCCCCATCTTCCGTTTAGCGGACATATTCAAGGAAGCAGGAGAGAACTTTTCACAAGTGGCCGTTTTGGTGTGTACCGCAAACAGGGAGCAATGCAGCTGTGATCATGTACATCTGCCTGGAGCCGACTGCTCCTCCAGCACCGGGAAGAGGCTCCACAGCACATTGTATAGGAGCGTCTTCCCCATCATGCATCCCTTAGCATCAGTGTATGATGGTACTTTGTGCCACATGTATGTGTTATGTCTTTTATGTCGGTACGTGGGTGGTCAAAACGCAGGGCCAGCTTTTGGGAATGCGGGGCCCTGTGCGATAAATAAGATTAGCCTTAAAGTACAATCCCTGTTACCGCGCAGCAACTAACGCCCGCCACATACGGGGACCTGTGCTATTATCTACTGTAACTGACACCTCTGCGCAGCGCGTTCGGAGGCTCATGTATACCACGGTCTGTTCTGGCCACTGGGGAATAAAAGTACACCCTGTCTGTCAGAACAACAAGTGCCACTACCTCCAACAAGCAGCACTGCGGCCTGTACTGTAACTCTAACCACTGCGGCCTGTACTGTAACTCTAACCACTGCAACACTGCGGCCTGTACTGTAACTCTAACCACTGCAACACTGCGGCCTGTACTGTAACTCTAACCACTGCAACACTGCGGCCTGTACTGTAACTCTAACCACTGCAACACTGCGGCCTGTACTGTAACTCTAACCACTGCAACACTGCGGCCTGTACTGTAACTCTAACCACTGCAACACTGCGGCCTGTACTGTAACTCTAACCACTGCAACACTGCGGCCTGTACTGTAACTCTAACCACTGCGGCCTGTACTGTAACTCTAACCACTGCAACACTGCGGCCTGTACTGTAACTCTAACCACTGCGGCCTGTACTGTAACTCTAACCACTGCGGCCTGTACTGTAACTCTAACCACTGCAACACTGCGGCCTGTACTGTAACTCTAACCACTGCAACACTGCGGCCTGTACTGTAACTCTAACCACTGCAACACTGCGGCCTGTACTGTAACTCTAACCACTGCGGCCTGTACTGTAACTCTCACCACTGCAACACTGCGGCCTGTACTGTAACTCTAACCACTGCAACACTGCGGCCTGTACTGTAACTCTAACCACTGCAACACTGCGGCCTGTACTGTAACTCTAACCACTGCAACACTGCGGCCTGTACTGTAACTCTATCCAGTGCAACACTGCGGCCTGTACTGTAACTCTAACCACTGCGGCCTGTACTGTAACTCTAACCACTGCAACACTGCGGCCTGTACTGTAACTCTAACCACTGCAACACTGCGGCCTGTACTGTAACTCTATCCACTGCAACACTGCAGCCTGTACTGTAACTCTATCCACTGCGGCCTGTACTGTAACTCTAACCACTGCAACACTGCGGCCTGTACTGTAACTCTAACCACTGCAACACTGCGGCCTGTACTGTAACTCTAACCACTGCAACACTGCGGCCTGTACTGTAACTCTCACCACTGCAACACTGCGGCCTGTACTGTAACTCTAACCACTGCAACACTGCGGCCTGTACTGTAACTCTAACCACTGCAACACTGCGGCCTGTACTGTAACTCTAACCACTGCAACACTGCGGCCTGTACTGTAACTCTATCCAGTGCAACACTGCGGCCTGTACTGTAACTCTATCCAGTGCAACACTGCGGCCTGTACTGTAACTCTAACCACTGCAACACTGCGGCCTGTACTGTAACTCTAACCACTGCAACACTGCGGCCTGTACTGTAACTCTATCCACTGCAACACTGCGGCCTGTACTGTAACTCTATCCACTGCAACACTGCGGCCTGTACTGTAACTCTATCCACTGCGGCCTGTACTGTAACTCTATCCACTGCGGCCTGTACTGTAACTCTATCCACTGCAACACTGCGGCCTGTACTGTAACTCTATCCACTGCGGCCTGTACTGTAACTCTATCCACTGCAACACTGCGGCCTGTACTGTAACTCTAACCACTGCAACACTGCGGCCTGTACTGTAACTCTAACCACTGCAACACTGCGGCCTGTACTGTAACTCTATCCACTGCAACACTGCGGCCTGTACTGTAACTCTAACCACTTCAACACGTCGGCCTGTACTGTAACTCTAACCACTGCAACACTGCGGCCTGTACTGTAACTCTAACCACTGCAACACTGCGGCCTGTACTGTAACTCTAACCACTGCAACACTGCGGCCTGTACTGTAACTCTAACCACTGCGGCCTGTACTGTAACTCTAACCACTGCAACACTGCGGCCTGTACTGTAACTCTAACCACTGCAACACTGCGGCCTGTGCTGTAACTCTAACCACTGCAACACTGCGGCCTGTACTGTAACTCTAACCACTGCAACACTGCGGCCTGTACTGTAACTCTATACACTGCAACACTGCGGCCTGTACTGTAACTCTAACCACTGCAACACTGCGGCCTGTGCTGTAACTCTAACCACTGCGGCCTGTACTGTAACTCTAACCACTGCGGCCTGTACTGTAACTGTAACCACTGCAACACTGCGGCCTGTACTGTAACTGTAACCACTGCGGCCTGTACTGTAACTGTAACCACTGCAACACTGCGGCCTGTACTGTAACTCTATCCACTGCAACACTGCGGCCTGTACTGTAACTCTATCCAGTGCAACACTGCGGCCTGTACTGTAACTCTAACCACTGCAACACTGCGGCCTGTACTGTAACTGTAACCACTGCAACACTGCGGCCTGTACTGTAACTCTATCCACTGCAACACTGCGGCCTGTACTGTAACTCTATCCACTGCAACACTGCGGCCTGTACTGTAACTCTATCCACTGCAACACTGCGGCCTGTACTGTAACTCTAACCACTGCAACACTGCGGCCTGTACTGTAACTCTAATCACTGCAACACTGCGGCCTGTACTGTAACTCTATCCAGTGCAACACTGCGGCCTGTACTGTAACTCTATCCAGTGCAACACTGCGGCCTGTACTGTAACTCTAACCACTGCAACACTGCGGCCTGTACTGTAACTCTATCCAGTGCAACACTGCGGCCTGTACTGTAACTCTAACCACTGCAACACTGCGGCCTGTACTGTAACTAACCACTGCAACACTGCGGCCTGTACTGTAACTCTAACCACTGCAACACTGCGGCCTGTACTGTAACTCTAACCACTGCAACACTGCGGCCTGTACTGTAACTCTAACCACTGCAACACTGCGGCCTGTACTGTAACTCTATCCACTGCAACACTGCGGCCTGTACTGTAACTCTAACCACTGCAACACTGCGGCCTGTACTGTAACTCTATCCACTGCAACACTGCGGCCTGTACTGTAACTCTAACCACTGCAACACTGCGGCCTGTACTGTAACTCTAACCACTGCAACACTGCGGCCTGTACTGTAACTCTAACCACTGCAACACTGCGGCCTGTACTGTAACTCTAACCACTGCAAAACTGCGGCCTGTACTGTAACTCTATCCAGTGCAACACTGCGGCCTGTACTGTAACTCTAACCACTGCAACACTGCGGCCTGTACTGTAACTCTAACCACTGCAACACTGCGGCCTGTACTGTAACTCTAACCACTGCAACACTGCGGCCTGTACTGTAACTCTATCCAGTGCAACACTGCGGCCTGTACTGTAACTCTAACCACTGCAACACTGCGGCCTGTACTGTAACTCTAACCACTGCAACACTGCGGCCTGTACTGTAACTCTATCCACTGCAACACTGCGGCCTGTACTGTAACTCTATCCAGTGCAACACTGCGGCCTGTACTGTAACTCTAACCACTGCAACACTGCGGCCTGTACTGTAACTCTATCCAGTGCAACACTGCGGCCTGTACTGTAACTCTAACCACTGCAACACTGCGGCCTGTACTGTAACTCTAACCACTGCAACACTGCGGCCTGTACTGTAACTCTATCCACTGCAACACTGCGGCCTGTACTGTAACTCTATCCAGTGCAACACTGCGGCCTGTACTGTAACTCTAACCACTGCAACACTGCGGCCTGTACTGTAACTGTAACCACTGCAACACTGCGGCCTGTACTGTAACTCTATCCACTGCAACACTGCGGCCTGTACTGTAACTCTATCCACTGCAACACTGCGGCCTGTACTGTAACTCTAACCACTGCAACACTGCGGCCTGTACTGTAACTCTAACCACTGCAACACTGCGGCCTGTACTGTAACTCTATCCACTGCAACACTGCGGCCTGTACTGTAACTCTAACCACTGCAACACTGCGGCCTGTACTGTAACTCTAACCACTGCAACACTGCGGCCTGTACTGTAACTCTATCCACTGCAACACTGCGGCCTGTACTGTAACTCTATCCACTGCAACACTGCGGCCTGTACTGTAACTCTAACCACTGCAACACTGCGGCCTGTACTGTAACTCTAACCCCTGCAACACTGCGGCCTGTACTGTAACTCTAATCACTGCAACACTGCGGCCTGTACTGTAACTCTATCCAGTGCAACACTGCGGCCTGTACTGTAACTCTAACCACTGCGGCCTGTACTGTAACTAACCACTGCAACACTGCGGCCTGTACTGTAACTCTAACCACTGCAACACTGCGGCCTGTACTGTAACTCTAACCAC
Source organism: Ascaphus truei (assembly GCF_040206685.1). NCBI lineage: Eukaryota > Metazoa > Chordata > Amphibia > Anura > Ascaphidae > Ascaphus > Ascaphus truei. The sequence continues at coordinate 6,779,227 of NC_134495.1, forward strand.
TGCAACACTGCGGCCTGTACTGTAACTCTATCCACTGCAACACTGCGGCCTGTACTGTAACTCTAACCACTGCAACACTGCGGCCTGTACTGTAACTCTATCCACTGCAACACTGCCAGGATTCAAAGTGAGAGAGAAAGGCAGCAGGGGGATGAGTAGAGGTAGGTGGGCGATAGATGACCGTCATGTAGAAAAAAGCTGGACAGTGTCAAAGCCTTAAAGGTATCCGGCTTCCGCTGAATGCATCAGGCAGAGATGTATCCGTACCTTTTACTGCATGCGGTCACAAGCAGTGACAGCATACTGCCTCACAAACCATTTCTCTGCGTGGACGCGCCTCTCATCGCGCGTCTCTTCTATTTCAGGGGGGCGTGATGGGCATTGAGATAAACTGGGACTGCAATCTCGATTCGTGGTCCTATCACTGCCGTCCAAAGTACAGTTTCCGTCGCCTGGATGAGAAGGTCATTGATGAACGGTTGTACCCTGGTTATAACTTCAGGTATGGGAGAGCTAAATATTGTGTGGCATACGCAGAAAAACATCATGTCAAATATGTAACCCATCGGAGAGCACACACACACACACACACACACACACACACACACACACACACACACACACACACACACACACACACACACAGTGTAGTATCGTTACACAAACTAGTAACATAGTGACAAAAGCACATTTACTCCAATGTATAAAGACACATCAGAGAGGGCAGCGCGACTCCCCGTCCCACCTACCTTCTAACCGGAGACGCCTCTTGGTAACGGTGCCCCAGCCGGGGATGCTACTTTCATTAAGGATGCTACACTATGGCTGGATTTGTGGTGGGCTTTTCTATCTTCTAGTCACTTAAACCACCACAAGCGGCCCGGGAAACCCACAAGGAAGCCCCCTTCTAACATCTTAAAGCTGCAGACCCAGCAATATCCTACACGTGTCTTTTTTTTTCTTCAAATAAATCAGTTATGTACTATGAGAAAATACTTGTAGCATTTAAAAACAAAACAGACAATAAAAACAACAACTCTGAATGACATTTTTAATGTAACAAGCATTTTTTGTTTCTATACCAACCATTTACAAAGTCACATCCCCCCCTCTTCTGAAACAGGCTATGGCACACCCCTTTTTGAGCCCTGCCCTCTCTCTAGCAGTGCACCAATTGTATCTCGTGACTGCCTGGTCACATGATCTTCCCCCCAGAACTTACATGAACTATTCATCTTTGGTCCTCTTCTGCTGCACAGCCATTTAGTGAACCCCCGAGCCGAATCTTCGCTGATCGATCAGCAACTTGGCTAATTACTTATCAATGTGTGGATTGTATCAATGCCCATATTAAAGGGAGGACAAATAAAATATGCTGCTTTAAAGACTGCTAAAGGACATTCATTGCATGGTATTTACTAATAACTACTCATATGGACATACTGTACACATATTGTTTATCCTACTGTTAGTGAAGGGGGTGGGGGCTCTATGTTTGGTCTATAATGTAAAATGTGTATACTTATGGGGAGATTTGCTAAGCGCCAATGCAGGGTATCGCCCCCCCAATCTGCAGTTAACGTATCGATATAGCGACATCTCACATCCGAGCTTAGTAAATCCCTTAGTGTCCTTGTGATTTTCTCAGGACAGCACCAGGACCAGGACCAGCACCAGCACACCTAGGAGGGAATTCCCCTTTAAACGTTTCCAATGGCTTAACCCCCTGGGCCGATCCAGTCGCTTGCTGTTTATTTTGTATTGTTTGCTGTGGGTGAAACTGAAATGTGATTTAGCCATGAATATGTGCTGTACACCATCCAAACGGATGAAGGTGTTTGTTTAACATAATGGGATGTTAGTTAAACAAAGTCTTCTGCTGGAAGCACAATCGCTAACATTGCTGCCAGGGCCAGCTGCGTGAACACTTTCTAGCACAGTATGTAGCACGATACAGAGACGGTTAGAGCAGGGGTGGTCAACTCCACTCCTCAAGGGCCACCAACCGGAAAATGGTTTCGTTCCGTGCCACGGATCTGCAAGCTTAATCCACGGCAAACCCTCCCGGGAGCCGCAGGGTTAAACAGCGCTGCAATCTCTCTTCTTCCTGCGACAGACGCAGCGATCAAACGTACAGGTCTAAATAGGGACGCGATGTGATCAGCTGGCTTTATTTGGGCCGATGAGGACTTTAACCCAGGGGTGGCCAACACCAGTCCTCAAGGGCCACCAACAGGTCAGGTTTTAGGGATATCCCTGCTTGAGCATAGATGGTGCAGTCATTGACTGATTGAGCAGGGGCTTACTGGCAAATTTTAGCCCAGGGAGGGGGGGCGCAAGACCAACCAGCCCAAGAATCGGGCAGCCAACACACCATAAACAGACGCACACTACAGGTACCCAACACCCACTATACAAAGACACACGAACACACACACACACACACCAGATATAGTATACGCTCCATAGACTATACAATAAGAGCTCCATACACGTCCAAAATCACAACACACACACACACATACATACATGCCCGTGCCTAAAACGTTGGCGCCTGTGTTTTGCCAAGGCGATACTGCTGCCCGAAACGTTGCACAGTTGTTTTATTTTTTGTACTTTGAGGGAACGAATGAATGAAAAAAAATGTAATACTCCGAAGTGCTTTGGACAACCCCAGTGTTGTTGGTGTGTGTGTATATAGTGACAACTCGGTCACGTTGCAGGATCTTTGCTCTCATATTAACGGCAGGAGGCATGAGAATCTGTTAGCAGGTTTATGCTTACAGGCATAAAACAATGCAACTTTGAAACAAAATGCTTAGCTCCGCTCTGAGCACTAACTACACAGTACGCATTGTACTCCTAACTATCCCGGACAGCTACCCCACTTATCGGTTAAAGACAACTCAGGGATAGCTGAATCACAGGTAGTGTAACACAAGCAGACTACATTGTCCTTACTTTAGGCTCCTGAGGTAAGTCCATCTCCTGTGCCAGGGACATCCTCTGGGCAGCTTGACTTCCTCCTCGCTACATATGTATGTAGAGACAGTGTACTAATGAACTCCTGAAAAGTAGAAACCAAGGCAGCACGGAAGGAACGCGTAGTATAGGAACAAAGTAGAAGTCCAGCACACTTCTTGACAAAGGTCCAACCCGTCGATCACCAAATTAATTCACATTGATAAAAATCCCAAGTCTGCTTGACTTCTACTTTGTTTATATAGCGCCATTAATGTACATGCTGTAGCGCTTCACCGCAGTAATACACATGAAAATCATATTAATAACAAATAATACTGTAACAGGGACTTAAACGTGCAAAAGCACAATATTACTCTGACAATCTTCGCCAGAACACATCAAACCCCGCTAACTTCTAGAGGGTTATAAACAATATATTCCAGCCTTCTGGTCATCAACAACCAAGTAATATCACTAAGGGGGATATTACTCTGACAAACCCCACTGACATTGCAAATGCATTCAATAGTAACTTTGTGGGGTGTGCTACTAACTTATTAGCAAAACGCAACCCAAACCACAAACATGAACCTCATTCTGAGAGTACCCCCATAGCCTCCGCCTCCCCCAACACTGCCCACAATTTTCAATTTGGCCCAGTATCTGAAGAGGAAATTACACAAGCGCTCCTCAAATTAAAACTAAGCAGCCAATGCGGACCTGACTTACTGCAATCTAAGTTCCTAAGACTTGGTGCCCCAGCCATTGCCAAACCAATTGCTTCCATAGTCAACTCTATCCTGTCTGCAGGCCATATCTCTAAGACCTGGAAAACTGCCAGAATTGTCCCAATCTTCAAAAGTGGGGACAAAACACTGTATCACACTACAGGCCAATCTCTCTTCTCCCAATACTATCCAAAGTCATGGAAAAATTGTGTCCACTCCCAATTAAGCAATTCCTATACCAAGACAAATTTCCCTAGCCAATTCCAATCTGACTTTTTCCCCAAACACTCCATGGTAACTACCCTGCTAAAAGTTTGCAATGAGATCCAGTGTGGAATTGAACTGGGACAACCCACTTATGCAATATTCCTAGATTTTGCAAAGGCTTTTGATACTGTTGATCATGTTATCTTGCTTAACAAACTCCAGTGCTCTGGAATAGGCAAGCATGCTTTAAACTGGTTTTATTCCTACTTATCGGGTAGATCCCAACATGTGTCTCTCAGGCTCTAACTCCAACCCCTTAGATATCATCTGTGGGGTCCCGCAAAGCTCTGTTCTGGGGCCACTAATCTTCTCAGTGTTCATCAATGATCTTCCTACAGCTTGTAACGGAGCTTCAAATCACATGTATGCAGATGACACAATCTTATATGCACACAGCCATAGCCTCTCCGACCTTGAACACATACTTCAGTCTGACTTTTTGAGACTTGAAAATTGGATTTCCCAAAACAAACTGTTTTTAAACACTGACAAGACTGTAACAATGGTATTTGGGACCAAGGCTAAATTTTTAAAGCTTCCAATGACTGAGCTCCAGATCAGAATCAACGCTAATATCACCCCAACTCCTGTTACTAGTTTTAAATACTTGGGCATATGGTTTGACTCCCATTTAACATTTGGGATGCACATTGATACCCTGACATCCAAAACCTATACCAAACTAGGTGTACTTTACAGGAACAAATCCTCCCTAAGTCTGCTTGTCAGAAAGCGTATCGCACAGCAGATGCTAATGCCAATTATCGACTATGGGGACATAGTATATGGCTCGGCACCCCAAACCCACCCTAGCAAACTTGACACCCTCTACAATTCAATATGCCGTTTTGTTCTCCAATGCAACTACAGCACACATCACTGCGATATGCTCAAAGAACTAGATTGGTCATCACTAGAGTCTAGGCACAAAGTTCACCTTTCCTGTCTTGCCTTTAAATTCTTTCTGGGCAAGCTACCCAGCTACCTGAACAAGCTCCTCACCCCTACCACATGCAGTAATTATCTGAGATCTGACTCCAAAAGACTGTTCATGGTCCCAAGGTTCAGCAAAGTATCCGGACGCTCCTCCTCCTTCTCTTGGCATGCACCCCAAAACTGGAACAACCTAACAGAGACTGTCACAGCCGCCAGACTAAGTTCTTTCAAAACTAAAGCTGTCTCACATTTTAATCTGGTCTGTAACTGTTACATACGCCTATCTTTTATACTATATTAGTGAAAGCACTGTATGTTTGCCTGCCTGCCTGCCTGCCTGCCTGCCTGGATGTCCGGTGTCCCTAGCGGCAATCTCATTGGTCCCTTGGGCCGCCCGCCCCTGCACACCTCTCATTGGCCTCACACACTCACACCACCCCCTTGGCCCGCCCCCCACACCTCTCATTGGCCTGAGGCGGAGTGACGGGCCAAAGGTCCACAAAAAAAAAAAAAAAACACACACACACAGTGTCACACACACACACACACACACACACACACACACACACACACACACACACACCTCTCTGTCCTCTCCCCCCCCCCCATCACACTCACCTCCCTCCCACTCCATTCCCTCCCGCTCCACTCCCTCCCCGGCGGCGCCCGGAAGCCGTCCACTCCCTCCCGCTTCACTCACCTCCCTCTCACTCCATTCCCTCCCGCTCCACTCACCTCCCACTCCATTCCCTCCCAGTCCCTCCCCGGCGGGGGGACACGCGCCCACCTAAGAGGCGCCCGGAAGCCGCTCCATTCCCTCCCGCTCCACTCACCTCCCTCTCACTCCATTCCCTCCTGCTCCACTCACCTCCCACTCCATTCCCTCCCAGTCCCTCCCCGGCGGGGGGACACGCGCCCACCTAAGAGGCGCCCGGAAGCCGCTCCATTCCCTCCCGCTCCACTCCCTCCCTGGCGGGGGTTGGCACACGCGGCACCTAAGAGGCGGCCGGAAGCCGCTCCACTCCCTCCCGCACTCACCTCCCTCCCGCTCCACTCCCGCACTCACCTCCCTCCCGCTCTACTCCCTCCCGCACTCACCTCCCTCCACGGCGGGGGGACACGCGGCACCTAAGATGGCGGCGCCCCGAAGGAGAGGTGACGTGTGTGTGTGTGTGTGTGTGTCACTGTGTCACTGTGTGTGTGTGTCACTGTGTGTGTGTGTGTGTGTGTCACTGTGTGTGTGTGTCACTGTGTGTGTGTGTGTGTGTCACTGTGTGTGTGTGTCACTGTGTGTGTGTGTGTATGGGTCTCACTGTGTGTGTCTCACTGTGTGAGTGTGTGTGACACTGTGTGTGTGTCTCTCACTGTGTGTGTGTCTCTCACTGTGTGTGTGTGACACTGTGTGTGTGTCTCTCACTGTGTGTGTCACTGTGTGTGTGTGTCTGTGTCACATGGGGGGGGGGCAGGAGGGGAGAGAGAGGGGGGGAGCGGAGAAACATACAGGGGGAGTGGAGAGGAGAGACCCGGAAATTTTAACCAACCCACCCCCCTCCTGTCCACTCTCCCCCCCTCCTCCTCCTCCCGTCCACTCTCCCCCCCCCTCCTCCTCCTCCCGTCCGCTCTCCCCCCCTCCTCCTCCTCCCGTCCGCTCTCCCCCCCTCCTCCTCCCGTCCGCCCTCCCGTCCGCTCTCCGTCCGCCCTCCCGTCCGCTCTCCGTCCGCCCTTCCGTCCGCTCTCCGTCCGCCCTCCCGTCCGCCCTCCCGCCCGCTCTCCGTCCGCCCTCCCGCTCGCTCTCCGTCCGCCCTCCCGCCCGCTCTCCGTCCGCCCTCCCGCCCGCTCTCCGTCCGCCCTCCCGCCCGCTCTCCGTTCGCCCTCCCGCCAGCTCCGTCCGCCCTCCCATCCGCTCTCCGTCCGCTCTCCGTCCGCCCTCCCGTCCGCTCTCCGTCCGCCCTCCCGTCCGCCCTCCCGTCCGCTCTCCGTCCGCCCTCCCGTCCGCCCTCCCGTCCGCTATCAGTCCGCTCTCCGTCCGCCCTCCCGTCCGCTCTCCGTCCGCCCTCCCGTCCGCTCTCCCTCTCCCTCTCCTTCCGTCCGCTCTCCCTCTCCTTCCGTCCGCTCTCCCCCTCCTCCTAGCGGGAAATTTAACTCACGGGCAACGCCGGGTCTCTCAGCTACACACACACACACACACACACACACACACACACACACACACACACACACACACACACACACACACACACACACACACACACACACACACACACACACACACACACACGTAGGCACACACACACACACACACACACACACACACACACACATGTAGACACACACACACACACATGTAGGCACACACACACACACGCACATGTACACACACACATGTAGGCACACACACACACATGTAGGCACACACACACACACATGTAGGCACACACACACACATGTAGGCACACACACACACACATGTAGGCACACACACACACATGTAGGCACACACACACACGTCGACAGACACACACACATGTCCACAGACACACACATGTAGACACACACACATGTCCACAGACACACACATGTAGACACACACACACATGTAGACAGACACACACACACACACATGTAGACAGACACAAACACGTAGACAGACACACACACACACACACACGTAGACACACACACACACCTATACATACACACACCTATACACACACACACACACACACGTATACACACAGACACACGTATACACACAGACACACGTATACACACAGACACACGTATACACACAGACACACGTATACACACAGACACACGTAGACACACAGACACACGTAGACACATGTAGACACACGTAGACACACAGACACACGTAGACACACGTAGACACACGTAGACACACGTACACACGTACACACAGACACACGTACACACACACGTACACACACAGACACACGTACACACACAGACACACGTACACACACAGACACACGTACACACACAGACACACGTACACACACAGACACACGTACACACACAGACACACGTAAACACACACACACGAATACACACACACACAGACACACCTATACACACAGACACACGTATACACACAGACACACGTTTACACACACACGTATACACACGTATATACACACACGTATACACACGTACACACACACACACACACACACGTATACACACACACACGTAGGCGCACACATACACACACACGTAGACACACGTATACACACACACATGTAGACACACGTATTCACACACGTATACATACAGGCACACGTAGACACACACACACACGTAGACGCACACACACACACGTACACACACACACACGTATACACACACACACACACGTATACACACACACACATAGACACATATACACACGTAGACACACACGCACGTAGACACACACACATGTACACGTAGACACGTACACACACACATGTACACGTATACTCACACACATGTACACGTACACACACACATGGAGACATACACACACACATGTAGACATACACACGTATACATACACATAATGTATACACACACACATGTATACACACACGTGTATACACACACGTATACACACACACACACACGTGTATACACACACATGTATACACACACACACACACTATCCCCAGCACCACCACATCAGCACACCGCTATCCCATGCCCCCCCAGCACACTGGCATTCTCGGCTCCCCGCCATTCTCAGCCCCCATCAACACCATCAGCACCCACACATCGGCACCTTTGCACCTCCCCATCGGCACACCCACATCCGCACCCCCACATCAGCACCAAACCCTCCCAAATCAGCACACCGATACAATCACCATCAGTACAGCCACAGCAGCACTACCACCGCACATGGGCCGCGTTGACCACTCCTCACCCAAATGCCACACCCACACCACAAACATCCCGGGCAACGCCGGGGCTCTCAGCTAGTAATATATATTATCTCTAACTGTGCATGCACTGTCTTGTATATACTGTAATGTATAACCCTGTTCACTTATGTAACTATGTATTTGTAACCATGTATCTGTCGTTATAACTCTGTGCCCAGGACATACTTGAAAACAAGAGGTAACTCTCACTGTATTACTTCCTGGTAACACATTTTATAAATAAAAAACGAAACCCTGTTTAAATAAGGCTGCAATATAAGAGCTACAATATATACATTAATGGTGTTATATAAATAAAGATATACCTCCATCCATACAAGTGAAATCATTTTAACATAATAATATAAATGTTAGGTGACGGTCCTCGAATTTAATAAACTCCTAAAAGTTCGATAATATTTAAAGGGCTTCTAATTTTCATAAATATATTTCTTAGCAAAGTGAAAAGTCCGGAACAATATGTATAAATGCGCAGAAAGATGGACGTCTTCAGAGAACGTTTCTTTGCTGTGTAACTCGGATCCCTTGCCTAATATTATTATTATATAATAATTATTATTAATTCTTCTCCAGGTTTGCAAGGTACTACAAAAGCCAAGATGGGAAAGAGCGGAGGACCCTAATAAAAGCATATGGGATACGGTTTGACATCCAAGTCTATGGCATTGTAATCTTTACCTTTAAGTCGCACAAGCTATTTTCCCATCGCGTTGGTGACCCTGATTAAATGAATGTTATTTCCTTGCACGTAACGAATGTGAAAAAAAAGAAAAGTAGTGAGTGTGGTGCTCAACAATTGAAGAAGGTTCCCTTTGTAGAAAATGATTATATCATGAATAATTGTCCTGATGAAGGTGGAGTGTCCCCAATATTGTAGAAAGGAAAAGCTGGAAGGGATAAGTGTCTAGTGGAGTTTGCATGACATCCACAACTACGTACACTTCAATAAACACCCGACCAGATAATATGTATAAATGGATAATATCCGTATTGTGTACAGGAGACAATAAGGCACTGCAGCTCTTTACCTGTACATTGAATGGGACACTCTCATCATCTGGGGCGTGCAATCCATCCGATGTAAATTCAAAGTATTGGTGGGCGTAGATGGAGCACAGCCGAAGAAATCCTGCTTCTGGTTTCCAGAGAAGGAAAAATAGGCAGGCACTCCAAACTGACGAAATGATGAGTTTATTGCAAGCTAAACATACAGAAAAAACGGACTACATGAACGCACCTACGCGTTTCATGCAATAGCACTTTATCAAGGTGTACAAGGTAATGAAAAAGGCAGTGTTTCACCATCTCCCAAAGATTCATAAAACATTGGTCTCCCCCCCCCCCCCCTTGGGAGGCCAATTGTTTCTAGTATTGATTCTTTGGGAGATGGTGTTTCACGCTATGTGGACCATTTTCTTCAACCCTTGGTGCAACAATTGCCGTCCTATATTCGAGATAGCAGTGATTTAATCACTACTCTTGATGGCTTTGAATGGAAATGCAATATGATGTGGGTGACACTAGATATCACATCTCTATATACTGTCATATCCCATGAGCATGGATTGACAGCTGCTGGCTATTTCCTCAATCGGTCTGATTTATCACCTGCACAAATCACTTTTATTTTAGATTCTATTCACTATCTTTTGACGCACAATTTTTTTCTATTCAATGGGGTTCACTATCTCCAAACACGTGGAACAGCAATGGGCACTAGTTTTGCTCCATGCTACGCTAACCTCTTTATGGGGTGGTGGGAACTGTTACACGGGTTTGGAGGACTGAACAAGTATAGGGAGCACATTCTATTTTATAAGCATTATATTTATGACCTATTACTCATTTGGGAAGGTGATATCACTACACTGCACAAATTTATTTTAGCACTTAACACTAATTAGTTTAATCTTTCCTTCACTCACTCTTATCACCTAGAACACATAAACTACTTGGATTTATGTTTATATATTGATACTACACTCAACATTCAGACTACACTTTATCGAAAACCAAATTCCTGTAATACATTTTTAAGGCCCAGCAGCTGTCATCCTCCTGCCATGTTCAGAGGGATACCTAAAAGCCAGTTTATTAGAGCGCATCGTAATTGCTCGAGTGATTATGACTATCAACTTCAGGTAAATGACCTATATAGACGCTTTCTGCAGAGGGGTTATAATAGGAGGGACTTAGACATATCTATTAAGGAGGTCTCAACTATGGATAGGACATCCTTGTTGAGACATTAACCAAAACCAATAAGATCTAATGACAGTCCCTCCTTGATTACCTCATTCAGCAGACAAGCAGGAGCTATTAAATGTATTTTAAGAAAACATTGGAATGTGTTATCTTTAGATCCTGTTTTGAAGCCATATGTGGCGGCAGGCCCGAATGTTATCTTTAAGCGTGCCAAAACTTTGTCCAATTCATTATCACCCAGTCTTTTTGGATCAAAAAATGTGGAACAATCCTTGCTGCCTAAAGGATCATACTCTTGCACTCATTGCAAGGTATGTCCTAAAATGAACCAAAGTAAAACATTTTGTTCATTCATTACAAGAATGACTTATAATATCAAGTCATTTATTAATTGTAATTCCACCTTTATTATCTATTTGTTAAAATGTGGATGTGGCCGACAGTATGTCGGAAGGACCACTAGGTGCTTAAAAGTTAGGATACTTGAGCATTTAAGACTCATTAATAACGGAGATCAAAATCATCCCGTATCCAAACATTTTGCTAGTTGTCCGAATGGCAGTAAAGGTACTTTCACATTTCAGGGCATTGAACACATTCCGATGCCCCCAAGGGGTGGTGACAGAATCAAACAATTAGATAGACGTGAAGCATACTGGATCTTCACCTTGAGCTAGGCATGAACATTGATTGGGATCTAAGTAATTTTTTGTGATTTAAGCAACATTTTTGTGAAATTTCCATTATATACATACATAATATTTTACATTTACAATGTATATATATAAATATATATATATTTTTTATGCATTATTATATTTTAGAATATATTTAATGTGATAATTTTTTGGTCACTATATTATTATAATACTCACTACTTAGGGTGTTGAACTTATTTATTTATTTTAATGCCCTCCCACTCAATGTTCATGTGAATCCTTTTTGTACTATCTTAGGGTCCTTATCAATATTCTTACAACATCTGTCAATGTGTGTATGCTTAATCATTTAGTGTTTCAACTATAATATTATTAATACATTTATTCTCCTGTATATATATATATATATGGGGATATATGAGTTAATAACAGCTATACTTTTGATTATACATATTTCATACACATTGACACTTTGTCCGCTGGGAACTACAAGGTTTTTTAAATTTTTTGCCCTGACTTTATATATGTATGTTGTTATACAGATATAGACATCTTAACAAGAGATCATGTATATGGGTTATGTTTTATATCATTGCTATGAACTATTATATTATCTCTTGCTTTTTATGTCCTCCTTACAACATTATATTTTCAGGGCTGCTGCAGTTTAAGCAACAAGATTTACGTTTTTTTAACCATACATTCTGTTTGTATTGTCATGTTTGAATAAAGTTTATTGAATGAAAAAATCACATACCACCTGATCTGCCCAGCCCATAGGGATGTACGTGACGTCAGCGCGGCGACGTCCGCGGACGCGCGCTGATGACGTCATTCATATGATGCGACGGACAGCTCCTGTGAGTAATAAATAGCAGCCTTTTTCATTACCTTGTACACCTTGATAAAGTGCTGTTGCATGAAACGCGTAGGTGCGTTCATGTCGTCCGTTTTTTCTGTATGTTTAGCTTGCAATAAACTCCTCATTTCGTCAGTTTGGAGTGCCTGCCTATTTTTCCTTCTCTGGAAACCAGAAGCAGGATTTCTTCGGCTGTGCTCCATCTATGCCCACCAATACGTAACGCATGTGTTTTACTAACATTGTACATGCAGTTTCTAAGCAGCAATTATTATGTTTTTAAATAGGATCAAAGTAATCCAGGAAAAGGTGCACTCACGGTACCAGGTTACAAAACAGTACCAGTACCACTGGAAGCAGAACCACCGGTGTCATAGGAATAGGAATAGAGGCCTCCCACTGGTCTTCCAGAGGTGATACATTTATTGCACAGGGAGGGCCTCTATTTTTATTCCTTTAAATAGGATCAGGCGTGATTTTCTTTTATTAATAGTGCTGAATTCCTGCCTGTAATAAGACATTGGACGCCCTCATAAAGCATAATTGTTGGCCACTATTACAGTAAAGGGGTGAACATCAGCCCCAGAATCCTTTGTGTGATTTCATTCTATTCCCCCAGCTTCCTGCCGATACCCCCTGCTTCCTGCCGATACCCCCTGCTTCCTGCCGATACCCCCAGCTTCCTGCCGATACCCCCAGCTTCCTGCCGATACCCCCAGCTTCCTGCCGATACCCCCAGCTTCCTGCCGATACCCCCAGCTTCCTGCCGATACCCCCAGCTTCCTGCCGATACCCCCAGCTTCCTGCCGATACCCCCAGCTTCCTGCCGATACCCCCAGCTTCCTGCCGATACCCCCAGCTTCCTGCCGATACCCCCTGCTTCCTGCCTACTCTGGTACTAGGCTTTTTACTTTATGAAACCAATAGACCAAAAAGCAATAAGGAACTAGCCAAAGCCGCCCGCTTCTGTGCAGCTAACCGAGCACTGAGAAGGTTGGAGCTAGCGAGGCAGTGCCAGTTTATACAAACACACACACACACACACACAGAGGCCCCGTTCTCTTCCCCCCACTGATTGCCGGGGTAGAGCGTGAGGCCTCTGTAAAGGTCTCTTACGTTCTCCTTGGCGCGCGCCCTCCTCCTTCTGTAGCATCGCTGCGGCGTCACATGGCGACACGTTCCCATGACAATGTGACATCACATGGCATCGTGACACCGCGACGCTGCAGAAGGAGGAGGGCGGCAAAAAGGTCGGTGCCCGTGGGCGGCAACATTTTAACTCCAGCACTGTGGAGATGAGTTATTTAATGCAAGTATGAATAATAACTATTATTTTATAACTCGCCGTCATTTTCCTCCATTTCTGTGTCTATTATAAAATCAGATTCTGAACCGCCGTAGCCTAAGAAATAAACCATAAGCCTCAAAGGAGCAATCCAGGCGGGCGATTCGTTGTGCAGAACCCCCCTGAGCAGAACCCCGTTAATTTCAGCTTCGGGGACCCCCCGCTTCCAGAGAGAGACCTCCAAAGGGGCCGGCGGTATCTCAGGAAAGTTTAAAGCTCCCGCGTAACGTGGGCCAGCAGGAAGCCGCCCCGGGTGACATCACAGCTTCCTATTGGCCCACGTGATTCTAGCTAGCGAGCCACAGCAGCTACGCAGACCCCCTGCGGAGGTAAGGTATCTCCGGAAGCAGGGGGTCCCCGGAGCTGAAACTAATGGGGTTTCAGCTACGCAGACCCCCTACGGAGGGAAGGTATCTCCGGAAGCAGGGGGTCCCCGGAGCTGAAACTAATGGGGTTTCAGCTACGCAGACCCCCTACGGAGGGAAGGTATCTCCGGAAGCAGGGGGTCCCCGGGGCTGAAATTAATGGGGTTCAGCTACGCAGACCCCCTACGGAGGTATCTCCGGAAGCAGGGGTCCCCGGAGCTGAAATTAATGGGGTTCAGCTATGCAGACCCCCTACGGAGGTAAGGTATATCCGGAAGCAGGGGGTCCCCGGGGCTGAAATTAATGGGGTTCAGCTACGCAGACCCCCTACGGAGGTAAGGTATCTCCGGAAGCAGGGGGTCCCCGGAGCTGAAATTAATGGGGTTCAGCTACGCAGACCCCCTACGGAGGTATCTCCGGAAGACGGGGGGTCCCCGGAGCTGAAATTAATGGGGTTCAGCTACGCAGACCCCCTACGGAGGTATCTCCGGAAGCAGGGGTTCCCCGGAGCTGAAATTAATGGGGTTCAGCTACGCAGACCCCCTACGGAGGTTAGGTATCTCCGGAAGCAGGGGGTCCCCGGAGCTGAAATTAATGGGGTTCAGCTACGCAGACCCCCTGCGGAGGTAAGGTATCTCCGGAAGCAGGGGGTCCCCGGGGCTGAAATTAATGGGGTTCAGCTACGCAGACCCCCTGCGGAGGTAAGGTATCTCCGGAAGCAGGGGGTCCCCGGAGCTGAATCTAATGGGGTTCAGCTACGCAGACCCCCTACGGAGGTAAGGTATATCCGGAAGCAGGGGGTCCCCGGGGCTGAAATTAATGGGGGTTCAGCTACGCAGACCCCTACGGAGGTAAGGTATCTCCGGAAGCAGGGGGTCCCCGGGGCTGAAATTAATGGGGTTCAGCTATGCAGACCCCCTACGGAGGTAAGGTATCTCCGGAAGCAGGGGGTCCCCGGGGCTGAAATTATTAGGGTTCAGCTATGCAGACCCCCTACGGAGGTAAGGTATCTCCGGAAGCAGGGGGTCCCCGGGGCTGAAATTATTGGGGGTTCAGCTACGCAGACCCCCTACGGAGGTAAGGTATCTCCGGAAGCAGGGGGTCCCCGGGGCTGAAACTAATGGGGGTTCAGCTACGCAGACCCCCTACGGAGGTAAGGTATCTCCGGAAGCAGGGGATCCCCGGAACTGAAATGAATGGGGTTCAGCTACGCAGACCCCCCTGCTTCAAACACGTTAAACAAATAATCTCAGACATCGCCCCTTTACAAAGATTCCAGCCCATTGTATGTAGAGTTTCCGCGCTCAGTTTGATCCGCCTTCTCACCTGCCATTTATCGCCAAATGTATTATTTTCTTCACACATATAATTATTTTCAGAAGCAGCGGTTAAAAACATATATATTTTTCTTTCTTTACACAGTTTGAGTATTTCTGAATGTTTGTTCACGAAATAGAGGCATATCAATAAAGAAATATATCAATATACCAGTGACTGGGAGCAGACACAATGCAGGAAAAAGCCTCAGTACTTGTATTATTAATCATCATTTCCCCATGAACATACTCATGAGAAATGTATTTAAATGTTAATATTTACTGCAATCTACCCTGATCTGTTCTTTTTTGCAACTTTATTTGATTTGGGGGATAAGCTCCTGGTCGCCGAGGAATAAAATAATCTAAAAAACGTAAAATTGCCAGTGTCACCCAATAAAAGCTGCAACATCTTGTCTCGCGGGTGTCACGGCTAGGCTTGCCAGGCAGCTTCTCCAAAATTACTGGATACAATGGTGAAAAGTGTGACACGCTCGAGATACACACATTCACGCTCGACACACATAACCTCTATTTCCACTCCTTGCTGTTTCCTCCTCTCCTTGGCCTCACCCTCAGACCCTTGACACCTCCTCCCGATTGGCTGCATTACTAGCAGCAGCCAATCAGGATAGAGGAAGCTGCCCAGCTCCCCCAGCCACAGCCCTGCTCTCTCCCTGCTCGGGGAAATCCCGCAGCTCCCCCAAGCCGGTCAGGTCACTATGCCCAGAGAGGTAATACCGGTATACACGTACACGCCCAGAGAGGTAATACCGGTATACACATACAGGCCCATAGAGGTAATACCGGTATACACATACACGCCCAGAGAGGTAATACCGGTAGACGCATACACACCCAGAGAGGTAATACCGGTATACACATACAGGCCCAGAGAGGTAATACCGGTATACACATACACGCCCAGAGAGGTAATACCGGTATACACATACACGCCCAGAGAGGTAATACCTGTATACATGTACACGCCCAGAGAGGTAATAACGGTATACACATACACGCCCAGAGAGGTAATAACGGTATACACATACACGCCCAGAGAGGTAATACCGGTATACACATACACGCCCAGAGAGGTAATACCGGTATACACATACACGCCCAGAGACGTAATACCGGTATACCCATACACACCCAGAGAGGTAATATCGGTATACACATACACGCCCAGAGACGTAATACCGGTATACCCATACACACCCAGAGACGTAATACCGGTATACACATACACGCCCAGAGAGGTAATACCGGTATACACATACACGCCCAGAGAGGTAATACCGGTATACACATACACGCCCAGAGAGGTAATATCGGTATACACATACACGCCCAGAGAGGTAATACCGGTATACACATACACGCCCAGAGAGGTAATACCGGTATACACGCCCAGAGAGGTAATACCGGTATACACATACACGCCCAGAGAGGTAATACCGGTATACACGTACACGCCCAGAGAGGTAATACCGGTATACACATACACGCCCAGAGAGGTAATACCGGTATACACATACACGCCCAGAGAGGTAATACCGGTATACACGTACACGCCCAGAGAGGTAATACCGGTATACACGTACACGCCCAGAGAGGTAATACCGGTATACACGTACACGCCCAGAGAGGTAATACCTGTATACATGTACACGCCCAGAGAGGTAATAACGGTATACACATACACGCCCAGAGAGGTAATAACGGTATACACATACACGCCCAGAGAGGTAATACCGGTATACACATACACGCCCAGAGAGGTAATACCGGTATACACATACACGCCCAGAGACGTAATACCGGTATACCCATACACACCCAGAGAGGTAATATCGGTATACACATACACGCCCAGAGACGTAATACCGGTATACCCATACACACCCAGAGACGTAATACCGGTATACACATACACGCCCAGAGAGGTAATACCGGTATACACATACACGCCCAGAGAGGTAATACCGGTATACACATACACGCCCAGAGAGGTAATATCGGTATACACATACACGCCCAGAGAGGTAATACCGGTATACACATACACGCCCAGAGAGGTAATACCGGTATACACGCCCAGAGAGGTAATACCGGTATACACATACACGCCCAGAGAGGTAATACCGGTATACACGTACACGCCCAGAGAGGTAATACCGGTATACACATACACGCCCAGAGAGGTAATACCGGTATACACATACACGCCCAGAGAGGTAATACCGGTATACACGTACACGCCCAGAGAGGTAATACCGGTATACACGTACACGCCCAGAGAGGTAATACCGGTATACACGTACACGCCCAGAGAGGTAATACCGGTATACACATTCACGCACAGAGAGGTAATACCGGTATACACGCCCAGAGAGGTAATACCGGTATACACATACACGCACAGAGAGGTAATACCGGTATACACGCCCAGAGAGGTAATACCGGTATACACGCCCAGAGAGGTAATACCGGTATACACATACACGCCCAGAGAGGTAATACCGGTATACACGTACACGACCAGAGAGGTAATACTGGTATACACATACAGGCCCAGAGAGGTAATACCGGTATACACATACACGCCCAGAAAGGTAATACTGGTATACACATACACGCCCAGAGAGGTAATACCGGTATACACATACACGCCCAGAGAGGTAATACCGGTATACACATACAGGCCCAGAGAGGTAATACCGGTATACACATACACGCCCAGAAAGGTAATACCGGTATACACATACACGCCCAGAGAGGTAATACCGGTATACACATACACGCCAAGAGAGGTAATACCGGTATACACATACACGCCCAGAGAGGTAATACCGGTATACACATACACGCCCAGAGCGGTAATACCGGTATACACATACACGCCCAGATAGGTAATACCGGTATACACATACACGCCCAGAGAGGTAATACCAATACACACACGCCCAGAGAGGTAATACCGGTATACACATACACACCCAGAGAGGTAATACCGGTATACACATATACGCCCAGAGCGGTAATACCGGTATACACATACACACCCAGAGAGGTAATACCGGTATACACATATACGCCCAGAGCGGTAATACCGGTATACACATACACGCCCAGAGAGGTAATACCGGTATACACATACACGCCAAGAGAGGTAATACCGGTATACACATACACGCCAAGAGAGGTAATACCGGTATACACATACACGCCCAGAGAGGTAATACCGGTATACACATACACGCCCAGAGAGGTAATACCGGTATACACATACACGCCCAGAGAGGTAATACCGGTATACACATACACGCCCAGAGAGATAATACCGGTATACACATACACGCCCAGAGAGGTAATACCAGTATACACGTACACGCCCAGAGCGGTAATACCGGTATACACATACACGCCCAGAGAGGTAATACCGGTATACACATACACACCCAGAGAGGTAATACCGGTATACACATACACGCCCAGAGCGGTAATACCGGTATACACATACACGCCCAGAGAGGTAATACCGGTATACACATACACGCCAAGAGAGGTAATACCGGTATACACATACACGCCCAGAGAGGTAATACCGGTATACACATACACGCCCAGAGAGGTAATACCGGTATACACATATACGCCCAGAGAGGTAATACCGGTGTACACATACACGTCCAGAGAGGTAATACCGGTATACACGTACACGCCCAGAGAGGTAATACCGGTATACACATACACGCCCAGAGAGGTAATACCGGTATACACATACACGTCCAGAGAGGTAATACCGGTATACACGTACACGCCCAGAGAGGTAATACCGGTATACACATACACGCCCAGAGAGGTAATACCGGTATATACATACACACCCAGAGAGGTAATACCGGTATACACGTACACGCCCAGAGAGGTAATACCGGTATACACATACACGCCCAGAGAGGTAATACCGGTATACACGTACACGCCCAGAGAGGTAATACCGGTATACACATACACGCCCAGAGAGGTAATACCGGTATACACATACACGTGCAGAGAGGTAATACCGGTATACACATACACGCCCAGAGAGGTAATACCGGTATACACGTACACGCCCAGAGAGGTAATACCGGTATACACATACACACGCCCAGAGAGGTAATACCGGTATACACGTACACGCCCAGAGAGGTAATACCGGTATACACATACACGCCCAGAGAGGTAATACCGGTATACACATACACGCCCAGAGAGGTAATACCGGTATACACGTACACGCCCAGAGAGGTAATACCGGTATACACATACACGCCCAGAGAGGTAATACCGGTATACACATACACACCCAGGGAGGTAATACCGGTATACACATACACGCCCAGAGAGGTAATACCGGTATACACATACACGCCCAGAGAGGTAATACCGGTATACACGTACACGCCCAGAGAGGTAATACCGGTATACACATACACGCCCAGAGAGGTAATACCGGTATACACGTACACGCCCAGAGAGGTAATACCGGTATACACGTACACGCCCAGAGAGGTAATACCGGTATACACGTACACGCCCAGAGAGGTAATACCGGTATACACATACACGCCCAGAGAGGTAATACCGGTATACACATACACGCCCAGAGAGGTAATACCGGTATACACATACACGCCCAGAGAGGTAATACCGGTATACACGTACACGCCCAGAGAGGTAATACCGGTATACACGTACACGCCCAGAGAGGTAATACCGGTATACACATACACGCCCAGAGAGGTAATACCGGTATACACGTACACGCCCAGAGAGGTAATACCGGTATACACATACACGCCCAGAGAGGTAATACTAGGATACACATACACGCCCAGAGAGGTAATACCGGTATACACATACACACCCAGGGAGGTAATACCGGTATACACATACACGCCCAGAGAGGTAATACCGGTATACACATACACGCCCAGAGAGGTAATACCGGTATACACGTACACGCCCAGAGAGGTAATACCGGTATACACATACACGCCCAGAGAGGTAATACCGGTATACACATACACGCCCAGAGAGGTAATACCGGTATACACGTACACGCCCAGAGAGGTAATACCGGTATACACATACACGCCCAGAGAGGTAATACTAGGATACACATACACGCCCAGAGAGGTAATACCGGTATACACATACACACCCAGGGAGGTAATACCGGTATACACATACACGCCCAGAGAGGTAATACCGGTATACACATACACGCCCAGAGAGGTAATACCGGTATACACGTACACGCCCAGAGAGGTAATACCGGTATATACGTACACGCCCAGAGAGGTAATACCGGTATACACATACACGCCCAGAGAGGTAATACCGGTATACACGTACACGCCCAGAGAGGTAATACCGGTATACACATACACGCCCAGAGAGGTAATACCGGTATACACGTACACGCCCAGAGAGGTAATACCGGTATACACGTACACGCCCAGAGAGGTAATACCGGTATACACGTACACGCCCAGAGAGGTAATACCGGTATACACGTACACGCCCAGAGAGGTAATACCGGTATACACGTACACGCCCAGAGAGGTAATACCGGTATACACATACACGCCCAGAGAGGTAATACCGGTATACACGTACACGCCCAGAGAGGTAATACCGGTATACACGTACACGCCCAGAGAGGTAATACCGGTATACACGTACACGCCCAGAGAGGTAATACCGGTATACACGTACACGCCCAGAGAGGTAATACCGGTATACACGTACACGCCCAGAGAGGTAATACCGGTATACACGTACACGCCCAGAGAGGTAATACCGGTATACACATACACGCCCAGTATTACCTCAAATGTTTTACTGGACAGTGTCTAAATACAGGACAGTCCGGTTCAATACTGGAGACCTGGCAGCCCTAGTCACGGCTTTCTTTTGGCCACCAGAGTGAGGCTGCGCCCAGGCGGCCATTTTGTTTAAGCAATCTTGTCATGGAGACTGAAATATACATCATTCCTTTCTCGCTTCACAGGAGCTGGGCGTTCTGCGCTTTAACCTCTAGGTGACCTCCCAGCTCAGATCAAATACAAGTTTAACAATAAACATTGCCGGGAGTCCTTTCTGCTTTAATAACCAATGTCATTGTTTCTTCCAGGGAGGCAAATTTAACTGGATTGAGTTGGTACTATTCGTCGGCTCCTACCTGTCTTATTTTGCATTGGTACGTGTGCGCTCCCGCCCTGATCCCCCTCATGCAAATCTTCTCCCGAAAAGCAGCCGAATTGAGGAATAGTTCTTTTTTTGCTGTAGGTTACCATGGTGATAGATTTTCTCATCACGCTATATTCTAAGCGCTGCTGTAACCCCAAGCGGAGCCTGAAATACTACGAGGATAAGAAGTATGAAAGCGCCCACGGACCTTGTATTGCACAGGTAAGTCCTTTCAATACGTGTTTGTATACACAACTACCAGATTGTTTAACAGTTTCTTTGTATACAAGTTGATGGTCCGATTTGAATCACTGTACTGTATAAAGAGGCCAAGTCCTTCCTGATAACACATACATATGTATTTACTGTGGGTCACGTTAAAGATGGCTTCCTATGTGTGGTACAGTATAATTCATCATTTTAACATCACCCTTATTCTTCCTGCTCATGAACCAATGTAAAGCTTCCAAACATTGGCGCAGTGTAATTGTTCCAATATGGTGGTGGCAGTGTACACCGCGCTGTGTATAGACATGTTCAGGCACATACTGTGCGTCTCTGCCACAGAGCTCACAATCTAATTTTGAGGAAATGGAGTGACATGGCCAGGAACGGACACTAGGGGTTTTGAACCAGGCTCGCCCACTTGAAAGATAGTGTCAATCTCCCTGAGCTGTTCCTTCCCCCTATCATCATTGCTTTGTGTATGTTTATACCAGTGAGGTTTCCCATCCCCCCTGTCTTATAACAGGGAATATCCCCTGCCTATCCTTTACTTCTGTCTTTCATATTCATGGCAGATGCTCCGATTTGTGTCATTTATGGATGAAGACCATATTGTCATGGTGGATACAAAATGTAAGGACAGGAAAAGTTTACAAAACACCAACGGCAAAAATATCCAGGTAAGTTAGATCATCCGCTGAAATACAGCTGGGTGCTCGATGAATCAGCTGACTGAGCGGATTACTGTATTACTATATGAAAAAGTTAACATCACAATCATATATATATGTAACGGTATTTGTGGCCCGGCCCGACCCACCCAATCTCACATTGGCCCCTGTGGTCTAACCGGCCCCCATTACAGTATGATAGTGTCTGATGGTGCACCTGTTGGCAACAGGACTCCTGAGTCTCCTGCATGATGGTGTGTGGGGAGGACCCGTCCAGACAGGCAGCTGAGGTAGTGTGCTGAGTCTCACCTAGTTCCAGTGCAGCGCCTCCACCTCACCAGGGTCCCTGCGTCCGCATGGGGATGATCCTGCCGAGGAACTCCTCTGTGGTGCAACCCCCTGTGTAATCATACTCTCACACACAGGGGTCTTTCTGATCAGCTCCATCTTTATTGTCACGGTGGGCATAGCTGCCCTCCACAATGGGGTGTCTTTAGCCAGTCATGGTGCCCGTGCTTCCCTTTGAAAGGTATGTCACCTGGATCAGGGATTCACGCTCTGTGCCAGGTCCCTGGACACAGACTCCTAAGTCAGCTACTATAACATAACTGTCTAACTACTTGAACTGGACTGCTAGAAACTCCTGACAGAACTCCTCCTCCTCTTCTCAGAACTGACACACTAACTTTTAGAAACAGTGCTGTGCCTTATGTAACTTCTGAGGCTGACACACCTCTGACATCACTAACCATGGAGTCAGAGCATGTGACTACTCCCATCCATACACAGGGCACATCACCAGGGTGTGAGGGAAAACCTCCATGATTACTGCCGGCATGCCCACAACTTACCAGGCCTTACTGCCAGCAGGAGAGATGACTGTAGGCATTTTACATGACCGCTACATATATATATATATATATATATATATATATATATATATATATATATATATATATATATATATATATTGTGACAAACGGCTTACTCCGGGGCTCCGTCGTTTGTCCGGGACTGTTTAGAACACGGTCTTTTAGGGTAGGTTAAATGATGAGGCGTCACGTACTGTTCCTTTAAACAGGCTATGCCTGGTTTATTCAGTCCCAGGCACTGAGACTGCCACAGTGCATACAACAGAAAACAGATCAAAACAAAAGCTGCTCACCTGAGCGATAACTTAGATATCCCTGACTCAGGGTTGGAAGTGGCTTTTCCACTTCCAACATCAAAACACGGTACTTTTGCAGTCTTACACAAATGAACAGAAAGATTGAACCTGTTTGGGGAAGAGGCTTCTCCCCTCTGTAGTTCAGCAGCCTTCCAGCCTCCTGGCTCTTGTGGGGAGACCAGAGCAAACAGGAAATCAGTCTTTCATCCCTGATTCCTAATTAGCATGACAGGTGACAGAAATCAGGCAGCAGACAAACTCTGGTCTGGATCTCTCATCCCTCAGTTCCAGCGCTTGCCAAACTGTGGGATGGAGTGTATGTATTATAAGGCTGCACTCCCAGGCCAAACAGGATAGAAACTGTCTAGTATCCTGGGAGCCCTATATACGGAATTTATTACCATCCCCTGGTTTCTGTCACAATATATATATATATATATATATACAGGCTAAGGATGTCTGCAACCTCTGGAATGCCTCCTCAGGGAGAGGAGCAAGGAGGGGAGGAGACAGAGAGACAGCAAGGAGGGGAGGAGACAGAGAGACAGCAAGGAGGGGAGGAGACAGAGAGACAGCACGGAGGGGAGGAGACAGAGAGACAGCAAGGAGGGGAGGAGAGACAGCAAGGAGAGGAGGAGACGAGAGGGACAGCAAGGAGAGGAGGAAACAGATGGATGACAAGGAGGAGGGAATGGAGAGCAGGGTGTACATAGGGAAGGAGGGAGTGCAATGATAGGGGAGGAGAGACTTCAAGATGGGTAGGAGGAGGAAATAGACATAGTAAGGCAGTGAGTGCAACGAGAAGGGAGGAGAGAGTGCCAAGAGGAGCAGGGCATGATGGAGGAGAGCGTAAGGTGGGGAAGAGGGGACAAGAGACAGTAAGGCATTACAGGGAGGGGTGAAAATAGAGAGTAATGATCTTTAAGATCTGCTCGATCGGCGCATGTCTCTCTTCTCCCCCCCCCCCCAGCATGTCTCCTCTCCCCCCCAGCATGTCTCTCTCCTCTCCCCCCCCAGCATGTCTCTCTCCTCTCCCCCCCAGCGTGTATCTCTCCTCGCCCCCCCAGCATGTCTCTCTCCTCACCCCCCCCAGCATGTCACTCTCCTCTCACCCCCAGGTTGTCTCCATCCTCCCCAGCATGTCTCCATCCTCTCGTCCCCCTAGCATGTCTTCATCCTCTCTCCCCCCCAGCATGTCTCTCTCCTCTACCCCCCCCAGCATGTCTCTCTCCTCTCCCCCCAGCATGTCTCCATCCTCTCTCCCCCCCAGCATGTCTCTCACCTCTACCCCCACCCCCCAGCATGTCTCCATCCTCTCCCCCAGCATGTGTCTCTCTCCTCTCCCCCCAGCATGTCTCCCATCCTCTCTCCCCCCCAGCATATCTCTCTCCTCTACCCCACCCCAGCATGTCTCTCTCCTCACCCCCAGCATGTCTCTCTCTCCTCTGCCCCCCAGCATGTCTCTCTCTCCTCCTCCCTCCCCCAGCATGTCTTTCTCCTCTCCTCCCAGCATGTCTTTCTCCTCTCCCCCCCAGCATGTCTTTCTCCTCTCCCCCAGCATGTCTTTCTCCTCTCCCCCCCAGCATGTCTTTCTCCTCTCCCCCCCAGCATGTCTTTCTCCTCTCCCCCCCAGCATGTCTTTCTCTCTCCTCTCCCCCCCCAGCATGTCTTTCTCCTCCCCCCCAGCATGTCTTTCTCTCTCCTCTCCCCCCCCCCAGCATGTCTTTCTCTCTCCTCCCCCCCAGCATGTCTTTCTCTCTCCTCTCCCCCAGCATGTTTCTCTCTCCTCTCCCCCCAGCATGTCTCTCTCCTCTCCCCCCAGCATGTCTCTCTCCTCTCCCCCCCAGCATGTATCTCTCCTCGCCCCCCCAGCATGTCTCTCTCCTCACCCCCCAGAATGTCTCTCTCCTCTCCCCCCCCCCAGCATGTCTCTCTCCTCACCCCCCCCCAGCATGTCACTCTCCTCTCACCCCCAGTATGTCTCCATCCTCCCCAGCATGTCTCCATCCTCTCGCCCCCCCCAGGATGTCTCCATCCTCTCTCCCCCCCAGCATGTCTCTCTCCTCTACCCCCCCCCCCCCCAGCATGTCTCTCTCCTCTCCCCCAGCATGTCTCCATCCTCTCTCCCCCCCAGCATGTCTTTCTCCTCTCCCCCCCAGCATGTCTCTCCTCTCTCCCCCCAGCATGTCTTTCTCTCTCCTCCCCCCAGCATGTCTTACTCCTCTCCCCCCAGCATGTCTTTCTCTCTCCTCCCCCCCAGCATGTCTTTCTCTCTCCTCTCCCCCAGCATGTTTCTCTCTCCTCTCCCCCCAGCATGTCTTTCTCCTCTCCCCCCCCAGCATGTCTCTCTCCTCTCCCCCCAGCATGTCTCTCTCCCCCCAGCATGTCTCTCTCCTCTCCCCCCAGCATGTCTCTCTCCTCTACCCCCCAGCATGTCTCTCTCCTCTCCCCCCAGCATGTCTCTCTCCTCTCCCCCAGCATGTCTCTCTCCCCCCAGCATGTATCTCTCCTCACCCCCAGCATGTCTCTCTCCTCACCCCCAGCATGTCTCTCTCCTCACCCCCAGCATGTCTCTCTCTCCTCTCCACCCCAGCATGTCTCTCTCCCCCCAGAATGTCTTTCTCTCTCCTCCCCCCAGCATGTCTTTCTCTCTCTTCTCCCCCCCAGCATGTCTTTCTCCTCCCCCCCAGCATGTCTTTCTCTCTCCTCTCCCCCCCAGCATGTTTCTCTCTCCTCTCCACCCAGCATGTCTTTCTCTCTCCTCTCCCCCAGCATGTTTCTCTCACCTCTCCACCCAGCATGTCTTTCTCCTCTCCCCCCGAGCATGTCTCCATCCTCTCTCCACCCCAGCATGTCTTTCTCTCTCCTCTCGCCCAGCATGTCTCCATCCTCTCTCCCCCCCAGCATGTCTCTCTCCTCTACCCCCCCCCCCAGCATGTCTCTCTCCTCTACCCCCAGCATGTCCCTCTCCCCCTGCATGTCTCTCTCCTCTCCCCCCCCAGCATGTCTCCATCCTCTCTCCCCCCCAGCATGTCTCTCTCCTCTACCCCCCCAGCATGTCTCTCCTCACCCCCAGCATGTCTCCTCTCCCCCCCAGCATGTCTCCATCCTCTCTCCCCCAGCACGTCTCTCTCCTCACCCCCAGCATGTCTCTCTCCTCCTTACTGCCCCCAGCATGTTTCTCTCCTCCCTTCCTGCCCCCCAGCATGTCTCTCTCCTCTCCCCCCTCCCCCAGCATTACTCTCTCCTCCATTTCTGCCCCCCAGCATGTCTCTCTCCTCTCCCCCAGCATGTCTCTCTCCTCTACCCCCCCCAGCATGTCTCTCTCCTCACCCCCAGAATGTCTCTCTCCTCCTTACTGCCCCCCAGCATGTTTCTCTCCTCCCTTCCTGCCCCCCAGCATGTCTCTCTCCTCTCCCCCCTCCCCCAGCATGTCTCTCTCCTCCCTTCCTGCCCCCCCAGCATGTCTCTCTCCTCTCCCCCCTCCCCCAGCATGTCTCTCTCCTCTCCCCCCATACTTGCTGAAAATATTTAATCAAAACAAAGTTGGAAAAAAATAAGTAGTAAGTATCTCCTAATAGTACAGAACTGATTTATTTAAGCACACGTGGGATATTGCTGGGACTGCTCCTTTAAGGGACTTTATGGTTTATGGTTTTACGAGCATTAATATGCACCAATCATTGGACAGCAAACGATCAGGGAGCGCTATAACGAGGGCGTTTTCTTCTTTAAGTGCTTGCTGTTTGTTCTCCGGCTTTGTCTTGGAGACATGATTATTGTTTCATGTTACAATTGTGATATTGATCCTATATATTCAAATCCCCTCTGTTTTTCCCCTCTTTTAATATGCGCATCAATCCAATCCACACATTGATAAGTAATTAGCTAAATTGCCGATCGATCCGTTCTCCTGTGATCGATCGGCAAAGATTCGGCTCCGGGGTTCACTAAATGGCTGTCAGTGCAGCAGAAGAGGACCAAAGATGCAACGTTCTGTGGGGAAGATCATGTGACCGGGCAGTCACTAGATACAATTGGTGCACTGCTAGAGAGAGGGCAGGGCTCAAAAAGGGGTGTGCCAGAGCCGGATTCAGAAGGGGAAGGGGATGTGACTTTGTAAATGGTTGCTATAGAAAACAAAAACATGCTTGTTACATTATAATACATAAAAAAATAGATGTTTTTAAAAAAATGCTACAAGTATTTTCTCATAGTACAAAACTGATTTATTAAAAAAACACACATGTAGGATATTGCTCGGTCTGCTGCTGTAACAGTGGCGCGGAGAAAATGGTGCATCAGTACACACCTTTCTGCTCTTGGGTGCATCTCCCCCCTAAACTTTTCGTCCTGTTGCAGAGGGAAAGCGTTGCGGATTTCAGCAATGTCCTGGCACAATGCCACGATTCGGTCACCGTGTCCGTGGCAGCCAGTGAAGCAAGGCAGCACAATCCACCCCTGAGACCCCCTTCTTGGTGCCAGTGTCAGACATGCCCCGGAAGGAGCCAGCTGGAGGCCCAGCTGTGCTGCCGAAGGGAGAAAGGGGAATGTATCACAAACACGGACATGTTCCAGAAGCTGGTGCTGTCCAGAGAGACGCTGAAATTCATCGCCCAGTACAACAAGCCCGGGCTACAGGATAAGGAGATAACCAGTGAGATGCTGGTTCCGTGGGCCAAAAAGCAGTACATCCAGTGGCGTTTTGGGTCCAACAAGGACGTGGTGGACTTTGCTATAATCCCCAGCTGCTGCGAGCGTGTAATAGGGGAAAATCTTACTGGGAATGTTGATGAAACATCTTTACATGAACCAGGCACGTCCTCTTCTGCCCCAAAAACCAAACCACATGCCCCTCCCAAAAAAGCCCCCCCCCTCCCAAAAAAGCCCCGCTCCATAATCGTTGAAGGCAGACAAGTGTAAAAACGTGCGCAAAAGGCCACGCGGTTTATCTGAACCCCATCGCTGCCAGAGGGGCCCGCAATGCGTTTATCCCCCCCACCCCCTTTCCCATTCCGGGGTACACCCCCTCCTGATGAAGCCAGGTCCCTTGTTGATGGAAATGTTGCATTTTAACGCTTTTAACTTAATCAGGCGGATATTTGTATTTAACGGACGTGTATACTGCTCAGATAACAGCGAGGCGGGGTGACCAAATGTTTACGGTAACAATGTCTCACATCACTAATAAATGAACATTTAATTCCAGATTAATTTGCAATGGACTAGTTTAAGGGTGGTCAACTAAAGCCCTCAGGGGTCATCAACAGGTCAGGTTTTCAGGTTATCCCTGCTTCAGCACAGGTGGCTCAATCATTCAGACTGCACCACCTGTGCTGGAGCAGGGACATCCTGAAAACCTGACCTGTTGGTGGCCCTTGAGGACTGGAGTTGGCCGCTCCTGTGCTAGTTCATACTAATAA
This sequence comes from Ascaphus truei, assembly GCF_040206685.1. Lineage (NCBI taxonomy): Eukaryota > Metazoa > Chordata > Amphibia > Anura > Ascaphidae > Ascaphus > Ascaphus truei. The sequence continues at coordinate 6,808,545 of NC_134495.1, forward strand.
ACTACAACATTTTATAATATTCCTTGTTTTTTGACTGGTTTATCACATACGTACTTTAACACTGGTCAAATCTTCTTTATATATTGTGTCTGATTACCTACTAAATTAATTATGAGATCAATCTTCTTGGCTTTCCTTAATCATTGCATTATATTATTTTTATTTGAATATCAATATATATAGCCAGATTTTAATTGCACTACTCACATAAGCTCATGCTTTATTTAACCCCTTCAGGGCTCTTACACTTATTTCACCAGTCCATGGGACAACTATTATATATATATATATATATATATACAGGAGGGGGTGGGGGGACAGTGGACAGGAGGGGGTGGGGGGACAGTGGACAGGAGGGGGGGGCAGTGGACAGGAGGGGGGGGGGTTGCTTAAAATTTCTGGGTCCCTCCTCTCCACTCCCCCTGTATGTTTCTCCGCTCCTCCCTCTCTCCGCTCCTCCCTCTCTCTCCGCTCCTCCCCCCCCCATGCGCAGCTCCGGTCCCCACCCTACAGTGTCTGACACACACACAGTGACACACACACACACACAGTGTCCCACACACACTCACAGATATGTCACCTCTCCGGGCGCCGCCATCTTAGCCGCGAGGAAGCTGCAGGAGGAAGGGGGTCCTTCCGGGCGCCGCCATCTTAGGCACTCGGCGCCGCGACGGAGGAAGGGGGTCCTTCCGGGCGCCGCCATCTTAGGCACTCGGCGCCACGAGGGAGGAAGGGGATCCTTCCGGGCGCCGCCATCTTAGGCACTCGGCGCCGCGAGGCAGCTGCAGGCTGCCTGCCCAGTGCCTGTCCCCCCGCCGGGGAGGGAGGGAAGTGAGCGCCGGGGAGGGAGGTGAGTGTGATGGGGGGGGAGGAGAGAGTGTGTGTGTGTATGTGTGTGTGTGTGTGTGTCCGAGGGGGAAGAGAGTGGCAGTTGGGTGACGTCAGACCCACCAATCTGATTGGCCAGAGGCTGAGGACCAATCAGATTCACCGCAGATAGCACTAACCTTTCGATTTTATATATTAAGATAACTTTTATATATATATATATATATATAAGTTATGGTGAGTAAAAAAAGTGACAAATTCCCAGAATCCCTTACTGCAGTGGAAGTGCGGAGTATGGACGCAGCCTGAAGCATCTAAGTCTGGGGTGGCCAACTCCAGTGCTAAAGGGCCACCAACAGGCAAGGTTTTAAGGATATCCCTGCTTCAGCACAGGCCCTTGAGGACTGGAGTGGGCCACACCTCATCTAAGTGCAGTATGTCACGGAAACTCACTGGTAATGTAAGGTTACGTAAATGTATAAGGTACGGGTTTTATCAATGTTTGCTAAACATACAAATATTATCACAAATAAAACTGGAATAACAGACCCTGTAACATGTCGGGGGAATAAAACCCCGTTCTGCGTCCCGAGGACTTCGCTCCGGATATAATATAAATAACCTATGCAGCTTACCACACACACAAATATTTCTGTGTAATACGTGCAGCTGGTCTTACAGGACGGGATCGGACATTTCGTCCCCGGCAATCTCGCCACGACCAACTCGCCACCGGTATTTGGCCGCAAAGGGACCCTTCACCGCAGCCGCTGGACACTCGGCCACCAGCCGTTTCGCCAATAAGGGAAGTTAACTTAAGGGGTTTTAGCGGGTAGGGGGTTGAGGATAAGGGGTTACGGTTTTTAGGGTACAGTTAATATTAGGGTTTATTAGAATAAGGTTATAGGGGCTTACCTTGGTGGCGAGATGTCCCTGCAGCGAGGTGAGTACTAGACCGTTACATGACCCCAAAACATGTAGGGTACCTGCTAAACAGGCACAGTGAGGAGGCTAGGTATTAAGATTGTGACTCCCTTCAACCCCCCATTTGTAAAAGGAGTCGTGGACCCCCTCATCTGGCACCCAGCATAGACATGTATTGTGCAGGGTCCCTTGTTCACCACTGGGTGGCGCTGCATGCTGCGGTCCAGGCGTGTCCCTCCCATGTGGGACAGATCATATGACCAGCTGGAGAGCAGGAGTCCCAGCTGCTGAGTATCCTGCGGCGATATGGCCATGGGGGGATGCTGCGGCGAGCTGTGCAGCTACATCTTGGAGTATGATACCCCCCGGATAGTGCTCATCAAGAGCCGGAAGGTTGGGCTCATGAACAGGGTCATCCAGCTGGGAATCCTCGCCTATGTCATTGGGTATGAGATGCTGTAATAGGGGACACTGAGAAACCCTTGTACTTCTCACCCCCCCCCCCCCCCCCACAGAGTGGGGCAATGAGGTGCTTGGGGTTAGGTTACCCCTCTCATAGTGTAGGCTGCATGTGACAGTGGGATGTTTTAAATCATGAATGGAAATAAGGATTCACGATTGTTTCAGTGTGTTTGTGTGTCTCTCTCTCTGTCTCTGTGTGTCTCTCTGTCTCTGTGTGTGTCTCTGTCTCTGTGTGTCTCTCTGTCTCTGTGTGTCTCTCTGTCTCTGTGTGTCTCTCTGTCTCTGTGTGTCTCTCTGTCTCTGTCTCTGTGTGTCTCTCTGTCTCTGTGTGTCTCTCTGTCTCTGTGTGTCTCTCTGTCTCTGTGTGTCTCTCTGTCTCTGTGTGTCTCTCTGTCTCTGTGTGTCTCTCTGTCTCTGTGTGTCTCTCTGTCTCTGTGTGTCTCTCTGTCTCTGTGTGTCTCTCTGTCTCTGTGTGTGTCTCTGTCTCTGTGTCTCTCTCTCTGTGTGTGTCTCTCTCTGTCTCTGTGTGTCTCTCTGTCTCTGTGTGTGTGTCTCTCTCTCTGCGTCTCTCTGTGTGTGTGTGTGTGTGTGTGTGTGTGTGTGTGTGTGTGTGTGTGTGTGTCTCTCTCTGTGTGTGTCTCTCTCTGTGTGTGTCTCTCTCTGTGTGTGTCTCTCTCTGTGTGTGTCTCTCTCTGTGTGTGTCTCTCTCTGTGTGTGTCTCTCTCTGTCTCTGTCTCTGTGTCTCTGTCTCTCACAAAGTAAATATAGAAATGTTTTTAGCACTATACATCCTTATTTGCACTACTATTATTATTCACTTTACAGTTAATAGCCATGTTTTTTATGCCTATGTATAGTTTATAGCAGGAGTGCTCAACTCAAGTCCTCAAGCCACCCCAACGGGTCAGGTTTTCAGAGGCACCTGTGCTGAAGCAGGGACTGATTGAGGCACCTGTGCTGAAGCTGGGATATAGGATTGTGCTGTATGGGATTCCTGTATTCCCTGCCATATGTTTGCTGTTTCAGCTCCATAAAAGCTCCTGTAGTTATTTTAATAAGGTCAAAGTCTGCACCGTGTTTCCGCTCTGGGATAAAATACAGGATTTGCAGGGTGAACTCATGGGGGTGGGGGGTTTGACTGAATTAACCCTTTAAACACAGGGTCTCTTAACCCCATCACTGCCAGTGCTGCAAAGTAGTGCACTACACTCTGTGAACCCTTGACATTTTCAACTGCTTAGAGAATGTCTCCCTAAAAGGGGTCCCAACCCCTGCAATAATACAGCAGGGGTAACCAACTCCAGTCCTTAGGCCTGCCCCCAACAGGTCCGGTTTTCAGGCTATCCCTGCTTCCGCACAGGTGGCTCAGTATTTGACTGAGCCTGTGATTGAGCCACCTGTGCTGAAGCAGAGATACCGTGAAAACCGGACCTGGGGGACTTGAGGACTGGAGTTGCCGGGAGGAATTTATAAGGGGGCGGGGTACCGGGGAGATTTTGTCACGATACTTGGCGGTGAATTCTGTTACATCATGGAACCCCCAATTTATAACATGACCCGATAAATGTCTCGGAAAGCCGTACATCACGACTCGGGCACCTTCAGTCCAGTTCTTATATCAACTGACTTCTGTAAATAGCTGCTAGAATATCACAGCTGCAATAAGGCACTCAGGTGCTGGGTTACCCTATGAGACTGAAGCTTCTTATAGGTTGGCAACTCTTTGTGGGGGGGGGGGGGCACTTAAGGCTTGTCCCATATTATAATCCCCCCGTGGGAGTAGTGGGGCCGCTCACTAGTAACGGTGCGGTAGCTTGCTCCCCTCCATACTGCTGGGAAGCGCTGCGTACATTAAGGGCGCTATATACATAAAGACGTACATACTGTCTTGTTGCAAGAGATGGCATTAACTTGTGACCTCGGCAGCGCTGCGGGGGTTAAGGGACTTGATGGCAAATGCTGTCTGAGACGCGATGCGCGATGCGCTATGCGCTGTCACGCCATTATCTGCAAAATGTAAAATGTGTTTGAAATACAGAGCTAGCAACGCGTTGCCGAGGGGGTAATTATGCGATGGGTAGGTGTTTTTTCGCCAGCTCTCCTCAGCCTCGCTGTTGCAACAATGTTGCGACTTGGCTTCAGCCAGTTGCCATGGCAACCCCCCCCCTGCTTTTTACCAGGATGGACTGCTCCCCCTCCCCTTGCCAGGTGGTATTGTCCCAGCATGCTGCCTCTTCGTACCAGCAGCCACCGTGAGCCGCCATCTCTCCTATCCTGGGAAAGGGACTGGTTTTTACCTATCACTATATCCTGCATGTAGCCCCCTTCCCCCACAGCTCCCCTTCCCCCATAGCTCCCCTTCCCCTCCCTTCCCCCACAGCTCCCCTTCCCCCATAGCTCCCCTTCCCCTCCCTTCCCCCACAGCTCCCCTTCCCCCACAGCTCCCCTTCCCCTCCCTTCCCCCACAGCTCCCCTTCCCCCACAGCTCCCCTTCCCCTCCCTTCCCCCACAGCTCCCCTTCCCCTCCCTTCCCCCACAGCTCCCCTTCCCCTCCCTTCCCAGAGTTCCCTCAGTACCTTTTCACCCTTTTTATTTGTATGTTGTTGCCCCAAATAAACACTTCAGTGAGTAAGAAGGTTCCCTCCCTTGCCTGATATATGGGATGGCGTTACCCTGCCTGTCCCTGCGCGTCTCTCGGGGCGTGCTTGGGCCAGAACGGGTACATTTCCGCTCCCCCCCCCCGGGAGCATTTAAAAATAAACGATGGCGTGGGTTTTTTTTTTTTTTTTAAACACAGTATTTTTAATGAAGTAATCGACTTAAAGCTTCTGCGGGCCAATCGGAAGCTGAACGCGATGATGTCACGGCTTCCTATTGGTCCGCTGAAAGCGGGAGCTTTGAAAGTCCGCCAATACATTATCCCTGCGAGCCGGAGCGGCCCCCGGCCCCCGCTATGGAGGCTTGTATCTCTGGAAGCAGCTGAAATAAATGGGGTTCAGGTCAGGGGGACCCCAAACTTCAATCCTATGTTAAAAAAAAAAAATAGAAATGGCAGGCTCTGATTGGTCCTTTACAGATGACTGCTTTGCGACGGTAACGCCAGTGATTTGCCGGGTCCCTGTCATTGCAGGTGGGTGTTTGTCTGGGAGAAGGGTTACCAGGAGTTTGACTCCGTGGTCAGCTCTGTAACCTCCAAGGTCAAGGGAGTCACGGTGACCAACACATCGGAGCTGGGGACCAGGATTTGGGACGTGGCGGATTACATCATACCTGCCCAGGTGCGTTCTGCGCGGCTGTCCTGCCCCGGCGGCGAAGGGGTTAATGGCGAAAGTAAATCCGAGTCAATGCTGTAAGAGATGTCCGGGGAAGAGGATAAAAAAGCCTTCATCCTCTCTGTGTCGCGTACGGCACCCATGTGAGCGCGTGACCTGCATACAGGGCGAGGGTTAATACGCAGCTCTCAGGCTGGCCCACTTTTCACCTTCTGGAAAGGTCCCTCAAATGAACAATATCTTCCCCCAACCCGTCCCCATACACCACCTGTCACAGACGGCACACAGGTGAGCGCGGGACTTAGATACGCAACCAGGGTTAATACCCGCGGCTACTCGGCCAACTCGCCTTTCTCCAGCGCAAGGTACTTTCAATTGGTTAATATTAACCCCTTACTCGCTTTGCCATCATATCCTTCTAACTGTATCACAGGGGTCCTCCAGACTGTCCAACAGGTCAGGTTTTCAGGATATCCCTGTTTCAGCACAGGTGGCTCAGTTTTACACTGTGCTGATGCAGGCTATTCGACTGAGCCACTGATTGAGCCATCTGTGCTGAAGCAGGGATATCCTTAAAAATGTAATGTGTTTTTAGAACGTCTGGGTTGTTTTTGAAGCCTGACTACAGCACATAATGAATAATACGTATAACAGAATATGGTAAAGAAATATAATTATCGGATTGTGCAAACTAGTGTGACGGAGAATTATATTCAAATAGAAAATGATTTTTAAAAAAAGAATAGCCCAAGGGGAAAAAAATAATGATCTTATTAAATTACGTAATACACACACCCTTTTTTTCAATAATACATATTTTTAAGGAAGTGGTTTTGAGAGCATAAATGAAAGCGGTAATATTGCACATAAGGACGATGGCAACGTGACTTATTTATCAGGAAATTACCGCGTTGGACACAAAGTAAATACATTAAACAGGGTTTTCAGCATGGGAAGAGGGTATGCGCCCCTGTGTGAGGTCGGATGTTCTTATATTATCGGTGTACAGCAAATCAGAATATCACTCGTGAGCATATTCACATCTCGGACAGGCCTGCAAGCCTCCCTTTCCCAGTGATCTCTTGGCTTCTGCTGCAGCTAGGCATTCTGGGAAATGACATGCAAATGAGCACACCGTCTATCGGTGATATTGTTACAATAACTCCAGGGCAGAAATGGCTGAGAAATCTTACTGACCAGATTATAGTATAATGTGCAATAAATGTCTCGCTTCCACCCAGCGTCGCGCCCCTGCGTTTTCTTGCTAAGGAAATGTAACCTTACTTCTTGCTTTCTTCTCCCGGCAAACGTTGTATTCACTGTTTAAGAGATTGTTAACTGGGGAGTTTGGCTAACCTCAAATAATCACCTCCTTAAACCCCTGTTTCCTTTTGGCATACTGATATATTTAGTTTTAATCGGCTCACAAAGTGATTTCAAGTACTCGTGGGATTTAAAAAAGTGTGATATTGGTGGTTAAACTAAGTGCAATCGCTTTTTGTCTGCTAGTTTTACTAGTGAATGTGGTATTTCTGTAGAGTTTAAACTAAAACACACACACACACACACACACACACACACACATACACACATACACACATACACACATACACACACACACACACACACACACACACACACACACACCTGTAGGATTGCTTCCGGCTAAATCAATTGACTTAAGCCACTCACTTGCCCCTCTGGCAATGAACGGGTTACTAAACTGTTCGTTCTTCTCCATATTTAGGAAGAAAACGCTTTCTTTGTGATGACCAATTTGATTATCACACAAAATCAGACACAAGGCCACTGTCCTGAGGTAAGTTTAGTTAAAGTATATATGTGTATATAGATATTATAGTGATCAGTAAGCAGTTTTTGGTAACCGATACAGTACGCACTATGAACAGTGTCACTAACCGATGTATCGGGTGTGTAAACGCCACGGGCAGTGTAACCGTGCCACTAACCGATGTATCGGGTGTGTAAACGCCACGGGCTGTGTAACCGTGCCACTAACCGATGTATCGGGTGTGTAAACGCCACGGGCAGTGTAACCGTGCCACTAACCGATATATCGGGTGTGTAAACGCCACGGGCTGTGTAACCATGCCACTAACAGATGTATCGGGTGTGTACACACCACCAGTAGTGTAACCGTGCCACTAACCGATGTATCGGGTGTGTAAACGCCACGGGCTGTGTAACTGTGCCACTAACAGATGTATCGGGTGTGTACACGCCACAAGCAGTGTAACCGTGCCACTAACAGATGTATCGGGTGTGTACACGCCACAAGTAGTGTAACTGTGCCACTAACAGATGTATCGGGTGTGTACACGCCACAAGCAGTGTAACCGTGCCACTAACAGATGTATCGGGTGTGTACACGCCACGAGCAGTGTAACCGTGCCACTAACCGATGTATCGGGTGTGTACACGCCACGAGCAGTGTAACCGTGTCACTAACCGATGTATCGGGTGTGTAAACGCCACGGGCTGTGTAACCGTGCCACTAACCGATGTATCGGGTGTGTAAACGCCACGGGCTGTGTAACCGTGCCACTAACCGATGTATCGGGTGTGTAAACGCCACGGGCTGTGTAACCGTGCCACTAACCGATGTATCGGATGTGTAAACGCCACGGGCAGTGTAAACGTGCCACTAACCGATGTATCGGGTGTGTAAACGCCACGGGCAGTGTAACCGTGCCACTAACCGATATATCGGGTGTGTAAACGCCACGGGCTGTGTAACCATGCCACTAACAGATGTATCGGGTGTGTACACACCACCAGTAGTGTAACCGTGCCACTAACCGATGTATCGGGTGTGTAAACGCCACGGGCTGTGTAACTGTGCCACTAACAGATGTATCGGGTGTGTACACGCCACAAGCAGTGTAACCGTGCCACTAACAGATGTATCGGGTGTGTACACGCCACAAGTAGTGTAACTGTGCCACTAACAGATGTATCGGGTGTGTACACGCCACAAGCAGTGTAACCGTGCCACTAACAGATGTATCGGGTGTGTACACGCCACGAGCAGTGTAACCGTGCCACTAACCGATGTATCGGGTGTGTACACGCCACGAGCAGTGTAACCGTGTCACTAACCGATGTATCGGGTGTGTACACGCCATGGGCAGTGTAACCGTGTCACTAACCGATGTATCGGGTGTGTAAACGCCACGGGCAGTGTATTCGTGCCACTAACAGATGTATCGGGTGTGTACACGCCACGGGCAGTGTAACCGTGCCACTAACAGATGTATCGGGTGTGTACACGCCACGGGCAGTGTAACCGTGTCACTAACCGATGTATCGGTTGTGTAAACGCCACGAGCAGTGTAACCGTGTCACTAACAGCGTAACCGTGTCACTAACAGCACGCTCTCCTTACAGCTCCCAGACAGTTCCACCGTCTGCACGAACAGTTCTACCTGTGTCCCTGGGTTTGTGGGCACACACAGCAATGGTAGGAACGTCCCCCCGTTTCTGTCTGTCTGTATCCGTGGGCTCCCCTTATAATGGCTCGGGGCGCTCCCCTTATTGCCTGTATCGGGGCGCTCCCCTTATTGCCTGTATCGGGGCGCTCCACTTATAATGGCTCGGGGCGCTCCCCTTATTGTCTGTATCGGGGGGCTCCCCTTATTGTCTGTATCGGGGCGCTCCCCTAATAATGGCTCGGGGCGCTCCCCTTATTGTCTGTATCGGGGGGCTCCCCTTATAATGGCTCGGGGCGCTCCCCTTATTGTCGGTATCGGGGGGCTCCCCTTTTAATGGCTCGGGGCGCTCCCCTTATTGCCTGTATGGGGGCGCTCCCGTTATAATGGCTCGGGGGCTCCCCTTATTGCCTGTATGGGGGCGCTCCCCTTATAATGGCTCGGGGGGCTCCCCTTATTGCCTGTATGGGGGCGCTCTCCTTATAATGGCTCGGGGGGCTCCCCTTATAATGGCTCGGGGCGCTCCCCTTATTGTATGTATCGGGACGCTCCCCTTATAATGGCTCGGGGCGCTCCCCTTATTGCCTGTATTCGGGGGCTCCCCTTATAATGGCTCGGGCGCTCCCCTTATTGTCGGTATCGGGGCGCTCCCCTTATAATGGCTCGGGGGCTCCCCTTATAATGGCTCGGGGGGGCTCCCCTTATAATGGCTCGGAAAGCCTGCACAATCCTGTCGGCTAATTCATTTTCTGTTTTATTGAGGACGTTTCTGGGTCGGAAGATGGGGAATCGCACGTTTGCGCTGCAGTCCAGTCCTGAAATGTTCTGCTTTGTGGCGCTGATCCTCCTGTACTTTCTCCCTTAGGGGTCCAGACGGGAAAGTGTGTGCGCTATAACGGCTCTGTGAGGACATGTGAAGTGTTCGCTTGGTGTCCGGTAGAGAATGACACGCACATACCCGAGTGAGTCGCCATCTGGTTCAATACCTTTTTTTTTTTTTCTAGATATGACTTCCATGTTTGTTTATTTTTTTAGGGTGGCGTCGGTTTTCACTGGGTGATTAAAATATATACTCATGTTTATTATCATTATCATGCCTTCATTGCTCACACACTTATTCATGTTAACACGGACCCCTATAAGCGTGTGGCTGCCGCATTACACGGCTTTTCAGCAAAGCCTGGGGTAAAGAAGTGTAGAGCCAGTTAACCCTAATCACAGACTGCTGTTTTGACCTTTTGGGTCTCGTCGGTGCGAGGTTGGTTAATGTCTTTGCAACGTGAAGCTGGTAAGTGGTTATTACCAGAAAAGAGTAGATATATTTTGTGTGGGTGGCATAAAATATGGCCGCCTCCATGATAGTTTGAACCTCGGCCCTCCTGGCTCCTGATAGATTTAGTTTTGAAATTCCCGTGGCGGTCAGCCTCACTCTGCTGGCCAATAGAAACCTGTGACATCATAGTGAGAAGACACTGCAACTTCCGATTGGACGATCACGCAACCATTGTTGATTTTTCTTTCAGCACAGGTGGATCAATCAGAGGCTCAGTCTTTGACTGAGCCACCTGTGCTGAAGCAGGGATATCCTGAAAACCTGACCTGTTGGGGGGACTTAAGGACTGGAGTTGTGCCCCCCAGCCTAAAATGTGGACTAATAAATCTCATGGATGTTTGTTTATAAATCTGAAATGTGCTTCGTTTCGGTTTTCGTAGTCCGGCTTTTCTCAAGGATGCAGAAAACTTCACCGTTCTTATAAAGAACAATATCTGGTACCCGAAATTCAAATTCTCCAAGTAAGTGCGGACAGGGCTTTAATATTTAACACTGTCACTTCCGGATGGGCTTTATAGACTGACGTATATGTCTCTGATTAAAAACAAGCAGTGTAGGTAATACACCTTAATATGCTGAATCCCTTTATTACTGGGGGACAAAGCAGGTCTCGGTCCGTTTACAAACACAGCAGTTTACAAATCTGTGTGTGTGACGGGTCAGCTGGTTTTTATTATACCCAGGGTGGGGCAGGCACACCGCGGACCCCGCAGCCTGCGCTCTCCGGAGCAGACATGCTACAGGAGCGGGTTTTCTTCCTTTTTCTCTGGACAGCTGTTTTATGCTCTCCGTATGTGGCATGGTGCTCAAAATCACACGTGAACGCTATAAAAAAAACCTGTATGTACGTCCATATAAATCCAGGATGCTGTGATGATTGTCCACAATGAAATAGTCCGTGTATAATTGTACTAAAGGAGTGAGCGCCTAGCGCCGCCCGTCAGGTAACCACAGTGTATGTCACACGATGATGCCCTCTATACGTATAGAGTATACTTAATAGTATTTTATTTATAAAATGTGTTACCAGGAAGTAATACATTGAGGGTTACCTCTCGTTGTCACGTACAGCTGAACCCCGTTATAACGCGGTGCTTGGGGTCCACACAATGCGACCGCGTTATAACGGGGATCGAGAGGGGGAAAATGTCCGCCGCGATCAGGTTTTGTCCTTCTCTACATATAACCGCAGTGCAAGTTAAAATATCTCTGCTACTATTAATCCCTAGGTGCAGTTGCTCAGATGCATTTCCTTTCTCATAGCTACAGTACCAAGTTTTATCTGCCACAAGCATAGAAGTTACATCATAGCGGGAGCGTTCTTTATAGATTACTAATGATGAAATAAGAACAGCACACAGGAGATGTATGCAACAATACAAACCCCTAAAACTAGTTCTGAAGGCAGATGATTTAGTGCAGCATTTTTTGGTAATATCATTTGTAGTGACTGCAATCACATCTCGCTGTGAAAAGATGCACACAGATAAGCTATTTTACTGTATGTCTCTCTCTTCCCGTGTGTCTGTTAGCAATAAAGCATTGAATATTTGTAAAAAAAAAAAAATAATCTTGGCTGTTTAAAATGGGAGCCATGCTCCCATCGTGTTATTTTGCGGATCCGCGTTCTAGCGGATCACGCTATAACTGGGTTGAGCTGTATGTCCTGGGCACGGAGTTATAATGACAAATACATGGTTACAAATACATAGTTACAATGAGTGAGAAGGGTTATACATTATATACAAGACACAGCATGCACAGTTAGAGATAATATATGTTATGGGCGTATGTAACAGTTACAGACCAGGTTAAAATGTGACACGGCTTTAGTTTTAAAAGAACTTAGACTGTTATTTAAACAAAATAAAACTTAACCGGCACCCTGGCGTGAGTCTTTACCGGAACTTCACCAGGAGCTTGGAAGAGGTTTTTTTGACGCACGCTAATTATTTTCACCGCCTGGCTTAACGATCGTGCTTTTCTGAAGTCCTTTTGTGATTGCGAGTTCTGCGACTTTGGGATTGCGGGTGCGTCATATTTACCTCGGGATTCTAGAGCAGGTCGGGGATGAACCGCCGTCTCACCGCTGCCGATCCCCGCGGATTTGTATTTCCTCAGGAGAAACATTTTGCCCAACATCAGCGCCAGCTACCTGAAGAAGTGTCTCTACGACCGCGCCAGCCACCCGTTCTGCCCGATATTCCGCCTGGGAAGCGTAGTGAGAGACGCCGGGGAAAACTTTCAGGAGATGGCTATACAGGTATGTGAGGCCCAAGGGCCAGTGAGAGAGGAGAGACCGTCCTGTGCTGGAGTTATTAATATGGGCGGCAAAACGATCAGCTTAAGTCGCGCGGACATCAGTGGCATCCTAATAGCGTCGAAAAATGCCACGTGACGGCTCCTGGTGGGGTCTTTGTCAAGAATACCGAACAAGGGCAACATGCTTGAAAAGAAAAGGGGAAAAAAAACCAAGTGTGTAAGGGGTGCCTGGGTGTGTAAGGGGTGCCTGGGTGTGTAAGGGGTGCCTGGGTGTGTAAGGGGTGCCTGGGTGTGTAAGGGGTGCCTGGGTGTGTAAGGGGTGCCTGGGTGTGTAAGGGGCGCCTGGGTGTGTAAGGGGCGCCTGGGTGTGTAAGGGGCGCCTGGGTGTGTAAGGGGCGCCTGGGTGTGTAAGGGGCGCCTGGGTGTGTAAGGGGCGCCTGGGTGTGTAAGGGGCGCCTGGGTGTGTAAGGGGCGCCTGGGTGTGTAAGGGGCGCCTGGGTGTGTAAGGGGCGCCTGGGTGTGTAAGGTGCGCCTTGGGTGCGGTTCTGTATTATTGACAAACGTTGAATACATTTCAGTGCTCCCCAATATTGGAGTACCTGCTTCCTTTATGCATTTAGCAGTGCGCCCATTACACTCCCCACGGTCTGCCCCAGGGGTTCAGGGGGTGCCCCAGGGGTTCAGGGGGTGCCCCAGGGGTGCCCTTTATCCGTCGCACGTGTGTTATTGTTGTAATCTGGGCCCCTTTTTGTCTCTGACGGTAGTTTCCTCTCTCGGCGCAGGGGGGCGTTATGGGAATCCAGATTAACTGGGACTGCGACCTGGACCGGAAGTTCACAGCGTGCGTTCCCAAGTATTCGTTCCGGCGTCTGGACAACAGGGAGCTGGATCACAATGTGTCCCCCGGGTATAACTTCAGGTAGGAAGCGGACGCTGCGGGGGGACCGGAGAACACTGCATGGGGGGGACCGGAGAACACTGCGGGGCGACCGGAGAACGCTGCGGGGCGACCGGAGAACGCTGCGGGGCGACCGGAGAACGCTGCGGGGCGACCGGAGAACGCTGCGGGGCGACCGGAGAACGCTGCGGGGCGACCGGAGAACGCTGCGGGGCGACCGGAGAACGCTGCGGGGCGACCGGAGAACGCTGCGGGGCGACCGGAGAACGCTGCGGGGCGACCGGAGAACGCTGCGGGGCGACCGGAGAACGCTGCGGGGCGACCGGAGAACGCTGCGGGGCGACCGGAGAACGCTGCGGGGGGGGGGCGGAGAACGCTGCGGGGCGACCGGAGAACGCTGCGGGGCGACCGGAGAACGCTGCGGGGCGACCGGAGAACGCTGCGGGGCGACCGGAGAACGCTGCGGGGCGACCGGAGAACGCTGCGGGGCGACCGGAGAACGCTGCGGGGCGACCGGAGAACGCTGCGGGGCGACCAGAGAACGCTGCGGGGCGACCGGAGAACGCTGCATGGGGGGACCGGCGAACACTGCATGGGGGGGACTGGCGAACACTGCATGCATGGGGGGGACTGGCGAACACTGCATGCATGGGGGGGACTGGCGAACACTGCATGCATGGGGGGGACTGGCGAACACTGCATGCATGGGGGGGACTGGCGAACACTGCATGCAGGGGGGGGACTGGCGAACACTGCATGCAGGGGGGGGACTGGCGAACACTGCATGCAGGGGGGGGACTGGCGAACACTGCATGCAGGGGGGGACTGGCGAACACTGCATGCAGGGGGGGGACTGGCGAACACTGCATGCAGGGGGGGGACTGGCGAACACTGCATGCAGGGGGGGGACTGGCGAACACTGCATGCAGGGGGGGGACTGGCGAACACTGCATGCAGGGGGGGGACTGGCGAACACTGCATGCAGGGGGGGGACTGGCGAACACTGCATGCAGGGGGGGGACTGGCGAACACTGCATGCAGGGGGGGGACTGGCGAACACTGCATGCAGGGGGGGGACTGGCGAACACTGCATGCAGGGGGGGGACTGGCGAACACTGCATGCAGGGGGGGGACTGGCGAACACTGCATGCAGGGGGGGGACTGGCGAACACTGCATGCAGGGGGGGGACTGGCGAACACTGCAGGAGGGGGACTGGAGAACTCGGCACTGGGATCGGCAAGGACATGTTCCCCCATTGTAATTCTGGGAACACTGGGAGTCCATCCCCTGTGTATCCTTAATCCACCAAACCCCATCACTGCCAGGGAAGCCTCCAAGTGTTAAACTGAAGACTTCGCTCTGTGTTATGTCCACATATTCTGATTATACATTTCTGTGTGCATCGTGGTTGTCCATGTGATCATCATTAATAGGGTCCGTTTTATATGAACATTAAAGCACAATTGTGATGTTAAAGCTGCAATCCCGCATAGTCGGCCAGTGGAATTTCTTGTGTTCCTCTGAATGGGGCAGGGTTTGGCAATCAGCTGTTTTCTTTCCCCTTATCCTCTCCATCCTTATCAGAAAGTGAATAAAGATAAGGGGAGGGGGGGCTCTGGCTGTGCAAGCGCTCGCTGATCACACAGTGACATCACACAGTGACATCACACAGTGACATGGGTTTTGGGTTCTTTACCGTAAGGGCAGTTAAAATGTGGAATTCATTACCCATGGAGACTGTGATGGCAGATACAATAGATTTGTTCAAAAAAAAGTTGAACATCTTTTTAGATGGGAAATGTATACAGGGATATACCAAATAAGTAACCATGGGAAAGATGTTGATCCAGGGAGTAATCCGACTGCCAATTCTTGGAGTCAGGAAGGAATTAATTTTTCCCCTTAATGGGGTTGTGTGTTTGCCTTCCTCTGGATCAGTAAGCAAGTATAGATATAGAATAAAGTATCTGTTGTCTAAATTTGGCATAGGTTGAACTTGATGGACCTATGTCTTTTTTTCAACCTCATCTACTATGTAACTATGTAACTATGTAACATCACTCACAAGGGAGCAGCCAGAGGAAATCACCGCCCTCCCAAGTCTCACTTTAACAAATAATAAAAAATACTTAGAGGTGTCAGATTTGGGTGCAAAGGGTATTACTCACCCAGACGAGCCCCCCGGAAACATGTCACTGGAATATTTGGTGCAAGCACGGATTGCACAATTGTTTGTTAAACCACTTTTCTCTCCGGCCTTTCAGGTTTGCAAAATACTATAAGGATAACGCCGGCGTGGAGGTCCGAACGCTAATGAAAGTTTACGGGATCCGATTTGACATTCTAGTTTTTGGAACAGTGAGTTCTGTGGGTTTTTTTTTTTTTTTTACTTCTAAAAGACAAGGGTGGGAGTATTATACTATATCTGCGTGCTGGCATTTAAATTAGGACCATGTTTGCTAAACACTGCTTTGCCATAATATACCTTCTGGCCCATTCAGTGGCGGATTTCCCATCAGAACCGAGAGGCCGGGCCGGGCGTGGTCAAATTCTGTGCGTTAAAATGAGCAATTCCTGTTCCAAGTGGCAGTTACCTGCGGATCAGAATTTAGTTTTTTTTTAAACACATTCTTCGTGTAATTGGAACTTTTTAAGGAAGCCAACCCCCCTTAATGTACTTTCTATACAGTAAGTTATTTCGCTTCTCTGCATCGCGGGAGAACTGCGCGGGCTTCCTATTTTGGGGGTCTGCTGACTCCATGCGTCATTATGAAATAATTACCATGCCGCCATTATTCAGCGGCCTTTCACCTGTAGATTTGAGAACTTATCACGAAAAGACCCAATAAACCATTTTACACAAAAATGGTCAAAAGTAAAATAAATGCCAAGTCCAAGTATTTTAAAGTCATTTTATTTTAATCCGATCGGTTGGTCACATTGAACCTATTAAAGCTGCAGTTCAGTCAATATCCTGCATGTGTGGGTTTTTAATAAATCAGTTCTGTAGTAAGAAAAAATACTTTTAGCATTTTCTGTTTAAAAAAAAACCAACTGTGAAAGACCAATTTTCTTGTATTCTATTTTAACAGCCATTTGCTAAGGCACTGCCCCTTCATGTCCTGTCACAAGCTCTGGCACACCCCTTTGTCAGCCCTTCCCTCCCTCTAGCACATGTCAGTGCAGGAGTGCTCATGAATATTCATGAGCTTCCACTGACTGACAGAAGCAGATGAAAAACATATCCCATATCTAAAGATTTCGCCAATCAATACATGGAGAACAAATTGACCTGCAGCTATGCAGTTCTTTAGGTAATTAGAGATTGCACACATGAAACTATTGAATTAAAAAAAAAAAAAAAAAGACTGAACTGCAGCTTTAAACAGGCCGGGTCCTTAGTCTTTGGTCCCAGGATAGAGTCCCTATAATTTCCGGCTATGTGGATCTGCGGCATGTTTCAATGCATTACATCTGTGTACAACAGGGGCGGGCAACTCCAGGCCTCAAGACCCCCACTTACCCCCCTCAACAGGTCAGGTTTTCAGGATATCCCAGCTTCAGCTCAGGTGGCTCAATCGAAGACCTGAGCCACTGATTGAGCCACCTGTGCTGAAGCATGGACTACTTGAACGACGTGCACTGAAGCAGGGATACACTGAAAACCTGACCTGTTGGTGGCCCTTGAGGACTGGAGTTGCCCTCCCTTGGTGCAGCCTGAAAGAGAAGATTAAACATTGGTCATCTATTAGAGATACTGACCAGTCGTGGAAAAAACAAGCGCAAGACGCTTCCAATGACACAGTAAACCCTTTAATAATATTAATCTGTGACCTGTCCGGCTTTGCGGGCCGCGGGATTTCCTTTAGTAGTGAGAGAGCAGGGCGGCTGTTCGGGGCTGGCCATCTGCCTCTATCCTGATTGGTGGCTGCTGTGTAATACCAGGAGGCTGGGGGTGGGGCCAAGGAGAGGAGGAAATGGCATGGAGGTGTGTGTGTGTGTGTGTGTTTGTGCACCTCTCGAGCGTGTTGCACCTTTCACCATTGTGTCCAGTGTTTTTGGAGAAGCCGCCTGGCCGTCCTACTCCTAGTAGGCCCAACTCCAGGGTGTAAACCTTTGTTCATTTCACACTCCCACTTGGCCGTGTATCTATATTAGATTTATGGGTCTAAATGGGAACAATTTTAAACATTGTTTTATTTCCAGGGAGGGAAATTCGACATCATCCCAACGATGATTAACATTGGGTCCGGCGTGGCACTGCTCGGCGTGGTAAGTTTTATATAACCACGGCTATCTCCCACTGCAGATAATATGTCCGCCTGCCTTGTGAATTCCTTCTGCCGCTTACTTCTGTTTGTTTGCTCTGTTCTCTCTCTGCCACAAGATGCGATTCATTCTCTTGTATACGGACCCTTTACCCGTTCTAACTCTTGGCTTGTAAGTACATCTTCTGATAATGCTCGCATGGGGGCTGGAACTAGGGGAAGAGGGTAGCGTTGCCAGGTGTCCAGTACTGAATTGTCCTGTATTTGGACACTCTGACCAGTAAAAAAATTAGTTCATACTGGACGTGTATGTGTATAGCGGTATTACCTCTCTGGGCGTGTATGTCTTTGTGAAAGCGTAGAAATAAAATCAATGAGTCAAGGGTTCAAAGTAACAACGTGAGTTTATCTGCACCCAGGTACAAGTGAGAGAAAAGAATTCAAACATGAACTCAGGCCTCTGAAAACATATTGCTTGGTATCACATTTTTATACATTTTAAAATGAGTAATACGCCCCTTAAGGGGGGTGGCTTAGAGATAAAAACAATATGATGACTTATACAAAAATACATATTGATACATAAATATGCCGCATACGCTATATTCCTATCCTATAATTTACCATAATGTGGGCCTCTTAACCTTCTGACTTTAAGGAGTAACCCTGTTTAGCCCTGTGTGTACTGTATCTGTCAGATAACAGAACCTAAGGTCAGCAGAATTATCTCAGAAAGGGAAAAACCTCTTACGAATGCAATTTCAATTTCTTTCCATGACTCGTAGGAATTACTCAAGGGCTAGTTACATCTAGGAGCGATACTCTGCAGAATCAAACATTACATATCATACACGAATAAAACAGATAAGCATACATACAGGCAAACACTCAAAATGGCGGTTAGGCCAAAATAGAGGTGATGATAGTCTGTCCTCATATAGCCTGAGCCACACACATTATCTCAATCTTCACAGTGTATACCGGTATTACCTCTCTGGGCATGTATGTGTATACCGGTATTACCTCTCTGGGACGTGTATGTGTATACCGGTATTACCTCTCTGGGTGTGTATGTGTATACCGGTATTACCTCTCTGGGCGTGTATGTGTATATACCGGTATTACCTCTCTGGGCGTGTATGTGTATATACCGGTATTACCTCTCTGATCGTGTATGTATATACCGGTATTACCTCTCTGGGTGTGTATGTGTATACCGGTATTACCTCTCTGGGCGTGTATGTGTATATACCGGTATTACCTCTCTGGGCGTGTATGTGTACACCGGTATTACCTCTCTGGGCGTGTATGTATATACCGGTATTACCTCTCTGAGCGTGTATGTATATACCGGTATTACCTCTCTGGGTGTGTATGTGTATACCGGTATTACCTCTCTGGGCGTGTATGTGTATATACCGGTATTACCTCTCTGATCGTGTATGTGTACACCGGTATTACCTCTCTGGGCGTGTATGTGTATACCGGTATTACATCTCTGGGCGTATATGTGTATACCGGTATTACCTCTCTGGGGGTGTATGTGTATACCGGTATTACCTCTCTGGGCGTGTATGTGTATACCGGTATTACCTCTCTGGGCGTGTATGTGTATACCGGTATTACCTCTCTGGGCGTGTATGTGTATACCGGTATTAACCTCTCTGGGCGTGTATGTGTATACCGGTATTAACCTCTCTGGGCGTGTATGTGTATACCGGTATTACCTCTCTGGGACATGTATGTGTATACCGGTATTACCTCTCTGGGACGTGTATGTGTATACTGGTATTTCCTCTCTGGATATAGTGACCTGGCCGGCTTGGGGGTCCGCGGGATTCAGGAGGAAGTGTTAGGAGCCTGGGGGTGGGGCCATGGAGAGGAGGAAACAGCACGGAGCGGTGATCTGTGTGTCTGTCTAGCGCGTCACACCTTTCACCGTTGTGTTCAATATTTTTGGAGAAGCCGCCCTAGCACAGGGGGCTGCAAGGCTGAAACTTTTTTACATTATGGTAGTGTATGTATGTTACTGCTTTTGGATGTACAGCACACCCCATCCAAAAATAGTTCCCTCCCCTTTATGCTCCCATACACTTTTGCTTGCTTTAGACCCAATCTGTTCTGAAAACGAGACATCCGTATTGTTAGAAATTAGAGGCTCCCTGCATGTTGGCCCGATCTGTTTTCCAGTCTCAAGGACTCCAATCCATGTTGGTTAATTGGACTATCCATCTGTTCCCATGAAACCGGCCCCAAATAAACATTTTTGTAAAGAATATTACTTATTTTATCATTTTTAGCCATTTATCTCATTGGCTTCTGTACAGAAATGTAACCGTGTTAAAAGCAAATACTTGGTTGTGTGTTGTTTCGTTGGAAATTAAATTATACATGACATTTTAGGGGCCTCTGGGGGGGTCTTATCAGAGCCAATATATGCAAGAGAGAGGAGGGCGTTTGTCTATGTAAATACGCGCACACAGACGTCGGCAAAAGGGAGCAGCCCGCGGAAATCAGACCCCTCCCACGTCTTCGCTTCATCTACACGCAAACCCTACAAAATGTGCTTTATAACACGCACGGGTAAAAACCAGAAGTAACCTATAAAATGTCACTAGTGCACCGTATACCGTATTATAACGTACACCACCGTATACCTTGTTCTTGGGAAGGATTGGCCATTTTAATACCATTTCTTTTATCATCTAGGCAACGGTGCTGTGTGATATTATAGTGTTCCACTTCCTGAAGAAAAGGAACTATTACAGAGAGAAGAAATACAAATATGTGGAGGATTATGACTTGGTAAAGTGTGTGTGTGTGTGTGTGTGTGCGCGCGCGTGTGTGTGCGCGTGCGTGTGTGTGCGCGTGCGTGTGTGTGCGCGTGCGTGTGTGTGCGCGTGCGTGTGTGTGCGCGTGCGTGTGTGTGCGCGTGCGTGTGTGTGCGCGCGCGTGTGTGCGCGCGCGCGTGTGTGCACGCGCGCGTGTGTGCGCGCGCGCGTGTGTGCGCGCGCGTGTGTGTGCGCGCGCGTGTGTGTGCGCGCGCGCGTGTGCGCGCGCGCGCGTGTGTGCGCGCGCGCGTGTGTGCGCGCGCGCGTGTGTGCGCGCGCGTGTGTGCGCGCGCGTGTGTGTGTGCGCGCGCGCGCGTGTGTGCGCGCGCGTGTGCGCGCGCGCGTGTGTGCGCGCGCGCGCGTGTGTGCGCGCGCGCGCGTGTGTGCGCGCGTGTGTGCGCGCGCGCGCGTGTGTGCGCGCGTGTGTGTGCGCGCGTGTGCGTGTGTGCGTGTGTGCGTGCGTGCGCGTGCGTGTGTGTGTGCGCGTGTGTGTTCGTGCGCGTACAAGTGGTCCTCGGTATCCGTTGTTTCATTTTCCGCTGAACGCATTATGCGACGCCGGAACGGATTATCCGACCGTCGCGGCCGTGGATTAACATGGGATTCCCAATCCGACGGTTCACGACCCGCCGCGGTTTGGCGGAACGGATTCCGGTGGATGACCGAGGACCGCCTGTATATGTGTATATCTCTCAATCTCTTTTTTTTAATTATTTATTTTTTTATTCTGTAAAAATGACGCTCTTCCTTCCCCGAGCGCGCTGCCTCCGTGCGTATCCGACCATCGGACCGTTACTGCGCGTTTCTCGTTTCTGATCATGGTTTCAGTTACTTTACAAAAGACAAAACAAAAACAGACATTTACCTGTAGACTTGAGGACTGACAAACGGTCTTATCACAATACATTTACATAACGTTTATTTAAAAAAAAAAAATGGGACCAGCCTATGGCCCAGGTCCACAAAAGGTGCAAACGTTTGCCGTGCCGTTCCTCCTATTCATTTACATGGGAGAAAGGTGCTATGTGTGCTAAGGCGTACCACCATTTTGTTTAAAGACGCCAATTCTTTTTGTCTTTATTACAGGGAGCGAACGAAGCGCTGAGCCCCTGACCCGAGAATAACTGGATGAGACTTCTTCTTTAGATCGCTATTGTAGTCACAGCGCTAACTGTTCACCTTGAACACTGAGCCTCTTTCACCGGCGGTCTTGGCATTCACATACATTTCACTTCTCTCGGATCGCCGTTAATTAAACCCTGTGCCGTTTCCTGCCGTTACCCCGTTCTTTGCTCCTAGGTCCAGGAATTATTAGAAAGTAGGTGTTTTTCTAACGCCACGAACCACTAAACGTGGACTACGCTCTAGCACGCCTGTACTCCCAGTGCGTACCAATCGGAGTGATGGCGTGCTAAAGCTTAGCACTCTTTAGTGGATCTGGGCCTAATTGCTTCCTAGGTTTAGCTGCTGATAACATCTGTACTGAGATCTAACTAATGATCATTATACGGATGAACCAGATGCCGCCGGCACACAGGGCGGGTTATGGGGCCGAGAATGCACTACTGTACCTTTTGTTTTATTGGGGAGGCGCCACTGCCGGAGAGACTTATCCGCCCCTATCTCTCTATGGAAAAATCCCATGTTTCCTTCAGATTCAGCCCGAGAGCCGCCTGTTTTTCACCAATTAATTAACCCCTTAACGGCCAGGGAGCCTACAACGCACGGCCAAAGCTTTATTCACTAATGTCCTCCTATGAACCACTCATGTTCGTCCATTAGACAATATCCCAAACCCATTATAACAATCCCACAATGATAATTTCACATGATAACTCCACCGTAGGATCCCAGAGGCGTAACAAGGATGTAACATGGAAAAACTATTTGAATGTGTAACTGTATCTATATAACTTACTAAAAATGGGAAATGTTATTTATTATTTTCAACCCTAGATCAGCAACAGTTAATTTATGTGAATGTCGCACCGTAAAAGTAATGATTATCTTGTCAAAAAGTGTACATATTTTTCTACACCTGGGAGTAAAAATGATGCAAAATACGAGCTGCGTCAGGTGTCTCTGTGTTACATTATAGCACACCCATGTAATGAAGGGTAAGGCGCGTACCTAGGTAAATATTACATTATTCCACAAATGAAAACATTAAGTGACGGTCACATGACTAAGTACTGTGTGTGTGTGTGTGTGTGTGTGTGTGTGTGTGTGTCAAATCCCTAACAGCAAGCCGCACCATAAAAATCCAGAAATCCAAGTGTTTTATTAGTAAAATCTTTACCTACAATAAGTCGCGTGTGATGGCGCCTGCGTAGTAGGTGCGCAGATGCTCGGAAGCTCCCGTATCCCATATTGACAGAGGAACTAAAGTGGTGCCATTGTTATGCGCTCAATGTTGAAGGGTCTGTTCCCATATTTTTCTTGCAGCACTGCTTTATGGCAACATGTGACAATTCACATCCTCATGTGAGCATCATCTGGATCATACAGCAAGGTTTGGCTCAGCACATGCAGAAAACATTTGAATAAACTGGCCTGATGCATTCGGGTGTGTAACTTGTGGTGCATCACGGGCTCTGACACAAAACGGATATTCTGTTTTTTTAAGGATGTTCTGGAAGTCGCAGGGAATGAAAGTATTTGACAGGATCCTATTGATTTGTAAGTGGCATAAGCTGGAATTGGACCCGCGAGATTGTATATTGCAGACATACTGTACTTCACTTACCCAGAACTTCCGGACAGTTTGCGGCAAGCAAAATACTTATCGCAGCCGGGATATGAAGGAATAAGTGTCTATTCCGTGTTTCTGTGATCCATTTATTTTAATAGCAAGTGATAAATACACAGTATTTAAACATACACCTGGGTATAATAAAAAGCATCGTAAAAAAACAAAATCAGAAAAATGCAAGCTTAAAATAAAACCATAAAAAACACAATCGCAGAGCTTTCAAAAAAGGACATTTACAAACTTTAACCAAAACTGTACATCACGAGCACATCCTAAGCGCGTCACTAGTGTGCAAAGTTGTATTCTTTTATTTAATCAGAAAACGTGTGTGCAACCCGTACAAAAGCACATATAAAACGTGGTGAAAAGAGATTATAAATGTGGTTTATTCCCCTTAATAACACATCTCCGATCTGTCTACGAATATCTCATGCAATAGGTCACCGTAGATATTTTACTTCTGTACTCTTCAGTACAACAACTAATGTTACAGAACATTAAAATGTGTTTATATAATGATCCCTTATATTTAGTAAGTGTATATTTTCCCAGGAATGTAACGATTGCTGAAGTTCGGCGTATAATACACAACACATTAATAACACTGCATTTATAGCAACATCCAGTATTATACTCCACACATCACATTAAAAAAAAAAAGAAGCGATCCTCGGTTACAAAAATGTGGTATTATAGTTCTAGAAAATCTATAAAGAGCTTGAATGAGAGGGCGTTAACCCCCTCACTGCCGAAGAGAGCTGCACAGAGCCTTCTAGCACTGAAAAGGTTAATAATGGTTTGGATTGATAAGAACTGGTTTAATGGTCTGTACAAAAGGAACCGAAGCCCTGTGACCGGTCTCTGTGCCGGCTACCCGCGAGAGAGCCCTGGTAAATCCTGTGCCGTGGCGGTTACAGGGAGCGGCGATCTGCTTTATGATCAGGAAGGTAAAGCTAGCTGCACCGCATCTAAATCCATCGACATACCAATGGCAGAGATCCCTTTGCAGACGGGGTTAATGCAAACTAAACAACGCAGGGAACGCCGTGGAGTATAACGCGGTGGTTACCCGCGCTTTATCCTACTGCTCACTGTACTGATGTCTCTGGCCGGAGGTACACGGACATATCATCGTTCGGATGGCCGAGTAGATGGTCAGATCCGCCGCGCTGTATCACGCTGGCTGGAGGCGCTGCTGCACAGTCAGGCCGTATGTATATTGTATTGTAAACACTGCAAGCGCTAGGGGAGGAGCGGCCAACGCCAGTCCTCAAGCGCCACCAATGGGTCCCATTCTAAGGATATCCCTGCTTCAGCACAGGTGGTGCAGTCGATGGCAGCCACTTGTGCTGAAGCAGGGATATCCTTAAAACCTGACCTGTTGGTGGCCATGCAAAGTATCCCTACTATTTATAAAAAGGTGTCACCAGGAAGTGATGCACTGAAAGTGACCTCTCGGGTTACGATGACAGATACATGGTCACATTAAATGAACAGGGTTATATACGTTATATGAAGGTATTGCATGGACAGTTACAGATAAAGTAAGTTATAGGCGTGTGTAACAGTTACAGTAACTATGATGCAGCGTCTTGCTTTGCTCACAAGCACTGCAGAAACCTCTGGCAGCCAAGGGGTTAACGGCAACATATGCACTTAATGTATTTTTCTAGCCCTCATTTGCATGACTGAAAGCACACTATATACTATTGGGGTGCCAGCCTTCTGCTGTAGGGTAATGTGTTCGTAATCCTAATCGCTAGCATCCGGGGTTACCATGGTAACCTTCAAATGGCAGCGGGCTTTAGGAAGAGCTTCCTTTTAACCTCCGGACACTTCCTGTTTCAAACACGTGTCTGCAGAACGTAAACACGGATTTAAAAAATAAAATATAACTGGCATTGTAAAGGTGCAGAAGACAGGGGTGCCCAATGCTACATCCAACTGGCAAAACATATATGGTAATAAGTATAAAGTTTAAATACTTCAATAGTAATGGTAATTACTTGGTTATTTAGTTAAACCCTTTGGCCAAAGCGTCGTTAAGCCTGCACACCGAACGTCAAGGTAAACCAATAATGCAGGTCCTGCCCTACACGGAACCCTTTCCTTTCCCTCTGCGCAGGTCCTGCACTACACGGAACCCTTCCCTTTCCCTCTGCGCAGGTCCTGCACTGCACCGAACCCTTTCCTTTCCCTCTGCGCAGGTCCTGCACTGCACGGAACCCTTCCCTTTCCCTCTGCGCAGGTCCTGCACTGCACGGAACCCTTCCCTTTCCCTCTGCGCAGGTCCTGCACTGCACGGAACCCTTCCCTTTCCCTCTGCGCAGGTCCTGCACTGCACGGAACCCTTCCCTTTCCCTCTGCGCAGGTCCTGCACTGCACGGAACCCTTCCCTTTCCCTCTGCGCAGGTCCTGCCCTACACGGAACCCTTCCCTTTCCCTCTGCGCAGGTCCTGCACTACACGGAACCCTTCTCTTTCCCTCTGCGCAGGTCCTGCACTACACGGAACCCTTCCCTTTCCCTCTGCGCAGGTCCTGCACTGCACGGAACCCTTCCCTTTCCCTCTGCGCAGGTCCTGCACTGCACGGAACCCTTCCCTTTCCCTCTGCGCAGGTCCTGCACTGCACGGAACCCTTCCCTTTCCCTCTGCGCAGGTCCTGCACTGCACGGAACCCTTCCCTTTCCCTCTGCGCAGGTCCTGCACTGCACGGAACCCTTCCCTTTCCCTCTGCGCAGGTCCTGCACTGCACGGAACCCTTCCCTTTCCCTCTGCGCAGGTCCTGCACTGCACGGAACCCTTCCCTTTCCCTCTGTGCAGCAGATATCTCAGAGCAAGTACAAAAATGAAATGTCTAGACTCTAGAGCAGGGGGTCTCCAAACTCGGCCAACAGGTCGGCTTTTATGGATATCCCTGCTTCAGCACAAGTGGCTCAATCACAGTCAAAGACTGAGCCACTGATTGAGCCACCTGTGCTGAAGCAGGGATATCCATAAAAGCCGGCCTGTTGGCGGCCCTTGAGGACGGAGTTTGGAGACCCCCTGCGCTAGAGTGATCAGCGGAAACTGCAGCTTTAAGGACCGCTGCGGAAAAACAGAACATTCCGGAATCCTAATCTAATTCCCGCTGCACGGAAATCTCACGCCTGGCCCCTTTCTAATGCTGCTGTGTATTATGGGTTTAATTTATATAGTATGTGGGTAGCGTCCGATCATCATTTAACTAAAACCAGAAGACTGAGGATGTTTCGGGTCAGCACCTGGGTGACCCGCAACCCTCTGCCAAGGGCGCCGCGGTCCCACGGGATAAGCTCATCTGGCCGCTCAGCGGGTGCCTCCCGCGCTGCCCAGAGATGTAGAGGCCGCGATCCTGGCACGAAGGCGAGCGATCCGCGTCTCCTCTCTCAGCCCGGCACAGAGGCGAGTAATCCGCGTCTTCTCTCTCAGCCCGGCACAGAGGCGAGTAATCCGCGTCTTCTCTCTCAGCCTGGCACAGGCGAGCGATCCGCGTCTTCTCTCTCAGCCCGGCACAGAGGCGAGTAATCCGCGTCTTCTCTCTCAGCCTGGCACAGGCGAGCGATCCGCGTCTTCTCTCTCAGCCCGGCACAGGCGAGCTATCCGCCTCTCCTCTCTCAGCCCGGCACAGAGGCGAGCGATCCGCCTCTCAGCCCGGCACAGAGACGAGCGTTCTGCCTCTCAGCCCGGCACAGAGGCGAGCGTTCTGCCTCTCAGCCTGGCACAGGCGAGCGATCTGCCTCTCAGCCCGGCACAGAGACGAGCGATCTGCCTCTCCTCTCTCAGCCCGGCACAGAGACGAGCGTTCTGCCTCTCAGCCCGGCACAGAGACGAGCGATCTGCCTCTCAGCCCGGCACAGAGACGAGCTATCTGCCTCTCCTCTCTCAGCCCGGCACAGAGACGAGCGTTCTGCCTCTCAGCCCGGCACAGAGACGAGCGTTCTGCCTCTCAGCCCGGCACAGACGAGCGATCTGCCTCTCAGCCCGGCACAGAGACGAGAGATCTGCCTCTCAGCCCGGCACAGGCGAGCGATCTGCCTCTCAGCCCGGCACAGAGACGAGCGTTCTGCCTCTCAGCCTGGCACAGAGGCGAGCGTTCTGCCTCTCAGCCCGGCACAGAGACGAGCGATCTGCCTCTCAGCCCGGCACAGAGACAAGCGATCTGCCTCTCAGCCCGGCACAGAGACGAGCGATCTGCCTCTCAGCCCGGCAGAGACGAGCGTTCTGCCTCTCAGCCCGGCACAGAGACGAGCGATCTGCCTCTCAGCCCGGCACAGAGACGAGCGATCTGCCTCTCAGCCCGGCACAGAGACGAGCGATCTGCCTCTCAGCCCGGCACAGAGACGAGCGTTCTGCCTCTCAGCCCGGCACAGAGACGAGCGATCTGCCTCTCAGCCCGGCACAGAGACGAGCGATCTGCCTCTCAGCCCGGCACAGACGAGCGATCCGCCTCTCAGCCCGGCACAGAGACGGCGATCTGCCTCTCCTCTCTCAGCCCGGCACAGAGACGAGCGTTCTGCCTCTCAGCCCGGCACAGGCGAGCGATCTGCCTCTCAGCCTGGCACAGGCGAGCGATCCGCCTCTCCTCTCTCAGCCCGGCACAGAGGCGAGCGATCCGCCTCTCAGCCCGCCACAGAGACGGCGATCTGCCTCTCCTCTCTCAGCCCGGCACAGGCGAGCGATCTGCCTCTCAGCCCGGCACAGGCGAGCGATCCGCCTCTCCTCTCTCAGGCCGGCACAGAGACGAGCGATCTGCCTCTCAGCCCGGCACAGAGACGAGCGTTCTGCCTCTCAGCCCGGCACAGGCGAGCGATCTGCCTCTCAGCCCGGCACAAAGACGAGCGTTCTGCCTCTCAGCCCGGCACAGGCGAGCGATCTGCCTCTCAGCCCGGCACAGAGACGAGCGTTCTGCCTCTCAGCCTGGCACAGAGGCGAGCGTTCTGCCTCTCAGCCCGGCACAGAGACGAGCGATCTGCCTCTCAGCCCGGCACAGAGACAAGCGATCTGCCTCTCAGCCCGGCACAGAGACGAGCGATCTGCCTCTCAGCCCGGCACAGAGACGAGCGTTCTGCCTCTCAGCCCGGCACAGAGACGAGCGATCTGCCTCTCAGCCCGGCACAGAGACGAGCGATCTGCCTCTCAGCCCGGCACAGAGACGAGCGATCTGCCTCTCAGCCCGGCACAGAGACGAGCGATCTGCCTCTCAGCCCGGCACAGAGACGAGCGTTCTGCCTCTCAGCCCGGCACAGAGACGAGCGATCTGCCTCTCAGCCCGGCACAGAGACGAGCGATCTGCCTCTCAGCCCGGCACAGACGAGCGATCCGCCTCTCAGCCCGGCACAGAGACGGCGATCTGCCTCTCCTCTCTCAGCCCGGCACAGAGACGAGCGTTCTGCCTCTCAGCCCGGCACAGGCGAGCGATCTGCCTCTCAGCCTGGCACAGGCGAGCGATCCGCCTCTCCTCTCTCAGCCCGGCACAGAGGCGAGCGATCCGCCTCTCAGCCCGCCACAGAGACGGCGATCTGCCTCTCCTCTCTCAGCCCGGCACAGAGACGAGCATTCTGCCTCTCAGCCCGGCACAGGCGAGCGTTCTGCCTCTCAGCCCGGCACAGGCGAGCGATCAGCCTCTCCATCTCTAAACAACGCAGCACGCACCCGCTGAGCAGCTGCCATAATGGACGTGAGGTGAGAGGGAAGGAGGCGAGTGTGCGAGGGCTTTGTGTGGGGGGGTCGAGTGTGTATATGAGGAAGGGATGCGTGAGGTCTGAAGATCCGGGGTGCACTAAGTTTTTTTTAAAACCCTTAGGGGTAACCCTGCTCAAAAGGTTCAGAACTGATGAACCAGCGTACACTGCATGTAGCCTGATCTGCTTATCTTCACGTTCCCCTTTATATGATGGTTTAGAAAATACTGATCTCTTTGATCTTCAGTTCTTACTTTCTAATGGTGTATTACTCACACTTCCCTTAACCAGCAACGCACACCAGATTAACCCATGCAGTGCTGGAAGCGGTTACCGGTAAAAAGATATTGGGAAGACAGAAGTTTTATATACAGAGCCGCAGGGTAACGCTCCATGACATCACCAACTTCTAGCAGCGCTTGTGCTGCCGCGTGTTAAACATATTACGTGCAAACCAAGTGAGCAGCACCGGCTACATTTACAGCATCGATCAGATAGAGAGATATCATTTATATAGAGTATTGTTTTTGGGGCACGGATGTTCAGCTTTGCTATTAACTCCTTCAATGCCAGCGGGGCCTGCAATGCTCCTCTGGCGCTGAAGGTGTTAAAGAGATTTGGTAGTGATATACTCTATCGGTAAAGTCTGGATTGATGCCTTCTTAATGAATGACATATACTGTATACAGAAACCCACACAAGTGTAAGGATGTTAAAAATAAAATGTCCTTTGTTTATATTTACAACAGGACTCTGAAAGGGTGCGAGTGAGTCCTAATTTTAGTCAGTAATCCGACTAATGCGTGCCCCCTTCCTAGGAAGAAAAGGGTAAAGCAGAGGTACGGGCAGTAACGTTCCAAAATGTAAAGAATGCACAGGTAAACTTCGTCAAATTATTATTTTTAAACCCCTAAATGAATGGCATTTAAACATATCCCTGTTATTCGTTCACCTTGGTCCCATCGGTGCAAAGGGCTGGTTAGCTGTCCGTGTGTGTGTATATATATGATATTTGGCATTAAGACATGTTACAAGCCCCTTCATCTTTTTGCAATATATACCGTATGCACCTTTTCCGGCTCATCCCGCAGAGCTTCTCTGGAAGAACACAGTGCGGCAGCTTATACGTTGAACAACTCGACGACGCATTTTACATCCCAAGGCAGCAAGCGCGCCGACAGTATGAGACAAAGCCGATGTCTTTAACGCATGCAGCACGGCAAGGTCTTCACTCCGCACGGCACGCTTTACCGGCGGCACACTGGCATGCATTGCTGCCGTCTCCCAAGAGCAGGTGTTCTGGGTTATGAGCCATAAATCCTGCCAGCCCAGCACTGCAGAACTCAGGACAGAACCTCGTCCTCGCCGACCTCCTGTAGGTCGTTCCCTCCCAGGCGCTCCTCGCTGCTTTGTATGCTGTAGATAAAACACATGGAAGGGGGTGAGCTTGTACAATGGCGGACACGTTGGAAGAACAGGTGCGTTTAGTACGGATAAAATAAACTACCACCCTGATTGGACAGACATGGGAAGGGCAGGTGATGGTTGGCTGCTTGTTTGTTGAGTCTAAATCTAGGATCTAGTTGTGATCGTCCCGAATACAATATAATCCTGTGTCATCAATCATAGAATGAATAATACAGTAATATCCCCGTGTTGGTTCCTTGTGAGCTTGGGCACGTCAATGTATCTCCCATAGAGTGTAAGCTCTGTGGCTCAGGAACTTCTTGTGCCTGCAAAATGTGATTTACACTGCAGTGTTATAGAAGAGAAAAAATAAATTGTTTTTTTTTCATTATAATATACATACATAAAGCTATCTAGAAATGAACAAAAAATATGTGACCTACAATTTGTGTTGTTTGTCATCCTGAGTAAATGTTAATACACTATGCCCTCTGCATTTGTGTTCTTTTCTTCATATGAGGTTAACCAGGAGTCCGCTCACCTGAGGAGTGCCGCACATGGGGTGACAGTATTGTGTGTTTTCAGTGCTATACATCACTGGGTTTATTTGCACATTGCACTGTTTATATTTGGTCATTTGCGCCACGAGCCCTTTTTGGTTCAGGTTTACTCGATAGCTGCCTTCAGTTTCAATCAATCCATCAGTCAGTGTAACTCAGCAGCTACAATGTATTCTTATATTATTATTTACATACATACATATTACCAAGGTAACATTATTTTGGGCACCAATCCTAAGAAAAGACATTATGGAACTAGAGAGAGTGCAGAGAAGAGCCACCAAATTAATAAAGGGGATGGACATTCTAACTAATGAGGAGAGGCTAGCTAAATTAGATGTATTTACATTAGAAAAGAGGCGTCTAAGAGGGGATATGATAACTATATACAAATATATTCAGGGACAATACAAGGAGCTTTCAAAAGAACTATTCATCTCACGGGCAGTACAAAGGATTCGGGGCCACCCCTTAAGGTTGGAGGAAAGGAAATTTCACCAGCAACAAAGGAAAGGGTTCTTTACAGTAAGGGCAGTTACAATGTGGAATTCATTACCCATGGAGACTGTGATGGCAGATACAATAGATTTGTTCAACAACAGGTTGGACATCTTTTTAGATGGGAAAGGTATACAGGGATATACCAAATAAGTATACATGGGAAGAATGTTGATCCAGGGAGTAATCCGATTGCCAATTCTTGGAGTCAGGAAGGAATTAATTTTTCCACTTAATGGGGTTTTTTGTTTGCCTTCCTCTGGATCAATAAGTATAGATATAGGATAAAGTATCTGTTGTCTAAATTTAGCATAGGTTGAACTTGATGGACGTACGTCTTTTTTCAACCTCATCTACTATTTAACTATGTAACTATGTAACTATTATCTATTGTTACTGTTTGCAGCTCAAACTGCTGGCTACATTGCAACACTTTAAATATTAAAATGGGGCTCTCCCCAGAGCCCAGCGCCGTGGAAAGAGTAACCTCAGATGCTAGAGATGATGATCAGGATTTTACGATCAGGACCATGTGCAGGGGGCAACATTATACATTATTATATATAATACAGATGCTACAAGTCGCTCTGGCACAGTAGGGGTTAAGGGTGCAGTTAACCCTTTCAGTGTCGTTATATAGACCTTATTGCCCAAACCTGTTTGTGTCGGCGGGTGATTGGGAGAATCACACCTTTTTGCAGACGTTGCTATACATGTAAATTGAACGGCACAAGGTTTGGAGCGAGCCCCGGTGTAGAAACCGGAATGGTCATTTTAACCCTACACGAAATAAACCGCTTTGTATGCTCCGGTCAGAGCGTCTGTATCTTTGTTTGCGGGGAATTGTTCTCTCCTTTGCAAAGTGGGGCGGAAATCGAGGACGCAGAAAGAGATGTAACGTGGGAACAATAACAATAGGACAGTCGGGGCATGGCTAATTATTTCAGCGACAGAATAAGATTGGGGTCTCTGGGGGTTGATGGAACTGTACGTTACATAATCAGGACGTAAACGTATTATGGTGTGAGCAAGACCCCCATGCCCCCCCGTGCCCCTCCACCCCCCCGTGCTCCCCACCCCCCGTGCCCCCCCTCCCCGTGCCCCCCACCCCCCCATGCTTACATTCCGTGCATGCAGCCAGACACATTGTCACAGGGAGGAGAAGGCTGAGTATTTCCCAACGTGCAGCAGACACTAACAACGGTTAATACAACTTGTATATTTGCAGTTGGAATATAATGCACTA
Source organism: Ascaphus truei (assembly GCF_040206685.1). Lineage (NCBI taxonomy): Eukaryota > Metazoa > Chordata > Amphibia > Anura > Ascaphidae > Ascaphus > Ascaphus truei. The sequence continues at coordinate 6,841,237 of NC_134495.1, forward strand.
ATACCCCTCCCCTCTCCCCCCAACAGGTCAGGTTTGAAGGATATCACAGCTTCAGCACAGGTGTCTCAATCACTGAGCCGCCTGTGCTGAAGCAGGGACTGATTGAGCCACCTTTAATATGCCCCTTACCACACCACTTACATTGTAAGCTCTGTTACCATATTTGCTGACACGTGGCGTGTTTAACTATAGATTTATACATGTTCGCTTGCATTGAAATGATCTATCTACATGGGATGAAGATGCTGTATGCAGT